>NC_064812.1:4276812-4348341 GCF_023721935.1 Panthera uncia | reverse complement strand
AGAGAGCGTACATGAGAGCAGGGGAGGGGCAGAGAGAGAGGGAGAGAAAGAATCCCAAGCAGGCTGCATGTTGTTAGTACAGAGCCCAATGCAGGGCTTGATCCCACAACCGTGGGATCATGACCTGAGCCAAAATCAGAGTCGGACACTTAACTGACTGAGCCACCCAGACACCCCTGCATGCTATTTTATTTTATTAAAAATTTTTTTTGATGTTTATTTTTGAGAGAGAGAGAGACAGTGTGAGCAGGGGAGGGGCAGAGAGAGGGAGACACAGAATCGGAAGCAGGCTCCAGGCTCTGAGCTGTCGGCACAGAGCCCAACGTGGGGCTCGAACTCACAAACCATGAGATCGTGACCTGAGCTGAAGTCAGATGCTTAATCGACTGAGCCACAGGCACCCCAGTGTGCTCCTATTTTAGAGACCGTGGTCTTGTGTGATACGTGTTTGTGAATCCTTTCTTTCCCCAAGTTAAGTTGCTCATGCGTTTCCTCTCCTTTACCATGTAAATGTGTTGAATCTCATTACAGGACTTTCTGAAATTGAGCCATCTTTTTTTTTTTTTTTTTTTAAAAGTATGTTTCCATTTCAAATAGATCATTTTTAAAGGCCAATGACCTTAACGCACTCTGATGGACTTTCCGCGGGAGTCGGCCAATAGCTGTAATTTGTAGCAGCTGCTGTGTGTCTATAGGATAAGACAGCATTCCAAATCCTCTAATTCCCGTTTCTAATCCTTCAGGGGCTCTGTTTCGTTCTCCGAGCTTCAGCCTCCTCTGACTGCATCGGTGGCCTTCACACCTCACGATCCCCAATTCCGACTCCCCTCCTTACCTCTGGCTTCTCTTCCTAGCCTCCCATCGCCAGGGCTTGATCGTTGCCATCTTTTAGTGGTTCTTGAAGGCAATCCCTACTTCCTGTATTGCGAATCCTTGCTTTGGCTCAGGCTTCCAAACCTTGTATGTCGGGGATCAAGCATGACTGTTGTCAGGCATAGACAGGGCTCTGCATGTCCCTTCCCCGTCCGATGAAGGCCAAACTCTTTAGTAGCACATGACCTTGTTCCTGGGTGCTGGACACACTTCCCTGAGAAGGCGGTGGCAATTTGTAGCACACATCTGTGGCCACGTCTTGAGGTCCCTTCTCAAAGGGAGCCCCTCCCTCTCCGTGAGGGGAGTCTGGGTCTGTGAGCTGACTTCTATGTACGTGGGCATCAAATCGGAGAAAAGGCCACACGTCCCCAGCATGGCGACTCGAGTCAAGTGCATGTCTGCTGGGTCCGAAATTCTCCCGTGTACGTACTTCCGGGAGCGCTGCACGAGTATTTCCATCCAGGTATCCACCACGGGTAGCCATCATCGTGAGGTCCTGCCTGTGAAAATGGCCTCTCTTCCCCCTGCTTACCATGTGCTGGTGCCTACTTTATGTCTGGGGACCAAGGCCCCACCACCCAGCCCCTCATGCTCCCCATCCCTCATTCCTTGGAAATCAGGAGCCTGATTTCAGGGCCACACCCTCCCCATCCTCCCCATCACCACAGAGCTATTGAGGGATGCTGGTGCCCCTCCCCCGAGGCATTTCTTAGTGTCTCTGTGCATCAGAGAACTTGGGGGGGGGGGGACACGGTGTACAAAGTATCCGAGCAAACCGCACATGACAGACTTGACTGAAATCCCATCTAACCTCTGCTTTGGGTGTTTGCCAGTGTTGAGCACGGTGCTCAGTTAACCAACCAAGCACAGTGTGACTGCCACACCCAACGTATTAAGTCCCCGTCCTGCATGAGCGCCTCTGTCGGTCTGTTCGAGCGGCTGTGGCACGGCTCCACTGACCGAGTGGTTTATATACACCACAGCTCTGTTGGCTGGACAGCTGGGATCGGGAGCAACGTGGTCGGGTGAGCGGCCCTTCCAGGATGCAGGGACCTTGCTTGTCCTCGTGCATTCAGGAAAGCTCAGTGCCGTCAGCCTTGCGTGTGTCTGTGGGAATGTTCCATCCCCGGGGCCCCCGCTCCCCCTCAGTTCTGGTACCTCTAACAGAATCAGTGCCCCTCATGGCCTCTGGGCTTGGGCCACATTCACATGTGACCTGCCACGCTGGGAGATAAGGGGTTACTTTGGAACTGCCGTGGAGACGGTTTAGGTTTCTACCTGTAGTCTGATGTGAGAACTCGAGCCTTTAAGTTTGTCGTTTTCTCTAGATGTGCTCCGAAGGCCAGCCCGAATCTGCCAGCCCACGTGTCAATCTTTGCAAACACCATTGTCAACTCAGCTACTGAGCCACAAGGTCACTTCCTGAATCCACATCTTCCCTCAGCCTGTGCACGCCATGGGCCACAACAGCTGCAGAAGAAGCCCGCTGCACACGCATCAGTGTCCCCCTTTCCCTGGTGCATTGATCGTGTGTTCCAGTGTTAAATACATAATTGGTGCAATCTCACAATTCCTGACTCTGTTTCCCGGGGGCACTTCTGGTAGCCATAACTGGATTGTTCAGGGAATTGTACACCCACAGGGTGCATAAAGGTACCATAAACTGTGCCCAAAGCTTTTCCAACGGAGGACAACCTCATGCTTAGCGAGGTCTTCTCTCATTGTAATCAAATGTAAGCTCCTTGCGAAAAGGACTTTCTGCTGGTTTTGTTTACTGATGTCCTCCCGGGGTATGAGCTGTGCCCTTGCATCCAGCGGGGGCTCAGGGGATGGTTCATGACTGAGTGAAGAAATGAGGGAGGATTGGAATCGCCAACAAACATTTTATGATCACACATGTAGTAACAAAAGAGCATTCTAAAAATAACTTTCTTTTATTTGAGCAGAACATTGAACCCCAAAGTGCCCAAAGGAAAAAATGTTCAGCTGTATGAGTTTTTCAAAGTAAAAGTTGCCTGTGCAACCACCGTCTAGGTCAAGGAGAAAAATGAAAGAGCAACGAAGCCCTTCAGGGCCCCTAGGGGATCCCCTGAGTCACAATGCCCATCCCCAAAGGGAACCATGACCCTGACTTCTATCACCAAAGGGGAGTTTTTCCTGTGTTTGAAATACACATGGGGGCACCTGGGTGGCTCAGTCAGTTAAGTGTCTGACTTGCGATTTCAGCTCAGGTCATGATCTCACAGTTTCTGAGTTTGGGCCCTTCATCAGGCTGTGTGCTGACAGTGTGGAACCTGCTTGGGATTCTCTCCTCTCTCTCTCTGCGCTTGTCCTGGTTTCTCTCTCTCTCTCTCTCTCTCTCTCTCTCTCTCTCTCAAAATAAATAAATAAACTTAAAAAAATACCATTCACACATATGCAATACGCAGTGATACATATACACACATGTATAACACACAGGTATACACACACATACACAATACACATGCCCACAAATGAACATGACACACATACACACATATGCATGCACACACACACACATTACACAATACATGTGCACCAGGACTGGCCTAATATATATGCACACATACACACACACACACACCATACACATGCACCTGCACACAAACACACACTCTCATACCCACGCAACACAGGGTGTACCTCGTTGTGTCTGGGTTTGCTCACTCAATACCACCTTTCTGCAATTTATCGATGCTGGTGCGCATGTCAGTATTTGGTTCTTTCCCACTGTTTCATGTTCCGCTATGTGAATAGTCCCAGTTTATTTATTCATTTCACCGAATGTGAACATTGGGTTCTTTCTAGTCTGGTTGCAAATGGTATCCACCGTGGTGATTCCTGCACACGACTTCAGCAGACGAATGCTCGTATTACCTAGCGATGGAATTTCTGAGCAAATGCACTCATCTCATCTGTTCAGTTTTTTTAGATGTTGCTACCAGTGTTACACAACAGTTGTGACAATTTACACTCCTGCCGGCTTAGTGTGAGCATTTGCAGATGACATGTTCTCACCAGCGTCAAGTGTCACCAGTCATTTTTGTTTTAGCTTTCTGGACGTGGGAGGGCGTTTACTGGGATCTCATCATAGTTTGGGTTTGCATGAGGAAAGAGGCTGAACACATTTTCATATACGTGTTGGCCTTTTGGATAAAGTGTTTTGCTGGCTGATTGTTCAGTCTCTTGTCCATTTTTCTATTGAATTTCCTTTCTTACTGATTTAAAAGATTTCTTTATTTATTCTGGATAGGAGTCCTTCATCAGATATAATAATCTACTCTTACCTGTGGCCTGAACACTTCTCTAACTGGTATATTTTGATGAGTAGAAATTGTTAATTATATCCCAGGCAAATTGTCTTTTCAAAAATAGTTTAATGGGTAGTGTATAATTTCTCTACTTAAAATATCTTTGCCTACATCATGGCATTAAGCCATTCTTCCATGTTACTTTTTAGAATTTATAACAATTTTTCTTTTGCATTTATACCTATCACCTATCTGGAATGAATTTCATGTATACACAGAAGGAATAAATATTCATATTTTTAAAATATGGATATCTAATTGATCAAGAATATAATTCTTTTGTTTATAGCATTTGTGTGTGTGTGTGTATGTGTGTGCATGAGTGTGTTAGTGGAAATTTTACCCTATTCCATTCCTTTATTTGCCTGTTTGCACACATTATTGAACTGTCTTCATTATTTAGCTTAATATCTGGTCATGGAAATTCCATGTTTGCTCTACTACTTTAAGATTGTCTTGGCTAGGGGCACCTGGGTAGCTCAGTGGGTTAAGCATCTGACTTCAGGTCATGCTCTTATGGTTCGTGGGTTCCAGCCCTGCTTGGGGCTCTGGGCTGATAGCTCAGAGCCTGGAGCCTGCTTCGGATTCTGTGTCTCCCTCTCTCTGCCCTTCTCCCCACTCACGCTCTATTTCTCCCTCAAAAATAAACAAACATTAAACATTTTTTATAAGATTGTCTTGGCTATTTTGGGGCACTTGCATTTACATAAAAATGACTCGGATAAATGAAGCAATATCCAATCCAATTTTGGATATACCACATTGTGGTTTTGTTTCCTTTGTGATTTTTGATCTCCAGTTCTAACCTCCTTGGTAGATTATCTATGCCAATCCTACACACACACACCTGGTACACTGTGCTTTGTGGTACATGTGCAGTTTTGTGGTCTCTTTTCACATTGACTCTTGGCCTGGTTTGGCCATGTGGCTAACTTTTGGCTCATGAAACATTAGCAAACATTGTGGGCACGGAGGCTCTGTCTTCAGGAACACGCACTTTTGAGATGCTTCTTTTCAGAACCCGGATGCCATGCTGTGAGAGCTCAGCCTAGCCACCTGGAGAGGCCGTGTAGAGAATTGAACACCTGGCTGACGTCCCAGGCCACAACCAGCACTAACCAGCCACCCAGCCTTCCGGGACATGGATCCTCCAGCCATCTCGGAGCTTCCCCAGCTGGAGCCATGTGCCTGATTGCAGGCTCTTGAGATAACAAATTATTTTGGCTAGATTCAGCCTCTAAATTTTGGTGTCGTTCTCTATACATTCATGGAATGTATGTATATAGCGTGTGTGTATATACCTGAATATATTGGGGGTGGTTTATTACACATCAACAAAATTGTGAAATTTATATATGTATACGTACATATATATGTGTATATATATGTACGTATACATATATAGAGAGATAATACATATGTGTGTGTACATATATATATATAGAGAGAGAGAGCGAGCACGCGCATGCACGCGAAAGAGGAATCACTCTTCTAGTGATTCTTGGAAGGAATGTTGGGCTAACAGTTTTTCAGTTCAGTAACAGAGGTGAAAATATAATTGAACAAGTTTCCGTAGTGAATGGCATAGAAGAATGATATGGTTGAAACACTGCGAATGATTGGACACTATGCCTCATTGATCCAATCCATTAAATAAAGACAGGGGAGGACAGCTCATATAAAATACATTATTGTAATGGTAGTTTTGCTGATAATACAAGGATTGTGATTGTTCTCAGGTGCTTGTATGACAGGTGGGTAACAAGCTCTTGGAGTCACTGAATAGAAAATTGTGTTAATACATGTTATATATCATGTTTCTTAAGTCCCGTAATGGAAGGAGAACCCGAGAGGATATGTGCAGATGGTACTGCAAATAAATTATGTATTTTTTTTAGATAATTATCCTCTTTGCATTGACATATTTACATTTTAGAAATACTTGTCAGGAACACAACAGGTCACACGTGTTCCAGTTAAATGATCTTTCTGCACCTTGACTGCTACTCCTAGGACAACACGGTAAGGATCCTTTCATGTGCCTCACACGATTCAGATGTGCCACAAGCAATTTGAGACTAATAACCCTTAAAGCGCTGATGTTGGCAAATTATACACTTTATAAATAACGTAGAGCAATTCGAGTCTATCTCTGTAAAATTCTACTTGATTGTGTTTTGATGTTCCCTTAAAATGGCGTGCTGTACATTTTCTGTCTATCCCTGTCCCCCTGCATGCTCCCCCTTGCTCACCTGGCTCTGGCTGGCAGATGCTGAGATGGACAGAAGGCATCAATGGCATCCCAAGCCCTCTGCTCCTACAGTGGATTTGGTAGGGGAGTATCAGCCAGAGATCTGAGAGCAGAAGTGGTAAAAACAGAGAGGGAGACAAACCTTCAGAGACTCTTAGATACGGAGAACAAACTGAGGGTTGATGGAGGGAGGGGGTGGGGGATGGGCATTAAGAAGGGAACTTGTCGGGATGAGCACTGGGGGTTGTATGTCAGTGATGAACCACTGGGTCCTAGTCCTGAAACCAATACTACACTGCATGTTAACTAACATAAATTTTTTTTAAAAATCGGGGTTTTTCTTCTTTTGACTTTCTTTTCTGATTTCTGCAAGATCTCTGCAGATTGACAATGTGCCTTGGCTGAGTCACAGCTCATTCTAACGATGCTCTCCATTCAGCCCACTCTCTCTCTCTCTCTGCCTAGTAGCCGTCCCCACACAACCTCGCATGCCTAGGGGGCCGTGGCTCACCCTTGTTACTAGCTTCACAACATAGATCTTCCCTCCTGGGCCCTCCTAAATCCTGTCCACAGAATGAAATGGTTCCCTTTGCAAACTGTCCTTATGTAAACTCTTCTCCCCTATACATATATCATCTCGTTCCTGCCAGGATGTTAGGAAGTTGAGATGACTTATCTTTTAGCATATTTTATAGCAAAATCTGGGTAAATATGTGGGAGTAAGCTCTGAACTTGACCCAACCCGTCATGTGCCAAACATCCATCTAAAAAATAAAGTTGAGCCTCTGAATTGAGTCCAACAGAGCCTTTTAGAAGTAATAAGTTATAATAATGGCATCTGTCCATTAGAAGAAATAGTGAATCCTAGAACTTGTCCACATTGGGAAGAGATCACGTGACCGCACACATCCTTTCTCAATGTGGGAAAACTAAGGTCCGGAAAGTGGGCATCACTGTCCCAGATCACAGTGTGAGCGGGTCTAACTGGTATGAGCAGGAGGCTGAAGGCTGCATGTTGGAAGGAGAGAATCATGCACTGAGGATCTGGAGTTTGCGTTTCTACCTGTTCAGGCACCAAGCAAATACCACACAGCAAATACATGCAAACCCCGTTCTAGAAGTGAACAAGGTGATGTTATTCCTGCCCTCGTGTGGCCTCCACCCTTAAGGGGATCTCAGGAAATTAGAAGTCAGCCAGAGTACTGTGACTCATTGTTACTGCAGTGAGTGAGTAGTAACAGGGACACCAACTTTGGGAAGCCATCAAGGAACACCTTTCTGCAGAGGTGATACTTGAACGCATATCCAAATGGCTCATTGATGTCACTGCCCAAATATTCTTATGGAGTGCCTTCTATGTGCCATGCATGTGCGGTGTGCTGGGACTTAATGAGTAAAACCCGCTATTGTATCTTAGTGAAGGAAAGGGGCTGCAAGCCCGGAGTGTGAGGAAGAGGCTAGTGCAAGAGAGAGCGGTGGGGAGGCAGCGACACAGTGCTTTCCAGGTCCCGGTGAGAAGTTTTGCTGATACTCTTAGAGCACTGGATCATAATAAACAGCCTTAGGCATGCATGTGTGTCTGTGTGTACATCTGTATGTAGGTTTGTGTGTGTGTGTGCATGCATGTGCACATGTACCCACATGCAGAGTTTACACTGCCTAGAGCATGCGTGGAAGAGGCAGTCAGAACGTGTGCAAAGGCCCTGAGGTCAGAAGAGCCTTGTGCATTTCTTTGAGGAATTGCAAAAAGACCACTGTGTTGGAGCATCGTGACTGGGGTGAAGGGGGTTTCTAGATGAGGCTGGGGACTGGGCAGGGGACAGGCTGTGCCGAGTCTGTGGGCCAGGGGTAGAAGCCCTTCCGGTAAGCACCTGGGAGGCACTGACCCAGGCCTGCGATCATCACTTACCAGCCCTGTGACCGAATCCTCCTCTATCAGAGCAGGCAAGCACAGCCACTGAGGCAGAGCCGCCCAGGAGGATGAAATGAGGTGCGACAGCAGTCCAGTGCTGGGTGCCGCGCGGGCCGCCGTCTGCACCACCTTCCACGTGACCCCTCATTTCAGTTTGCCCTTGGCGAAACACCCACATTGCGCTAAGTGGGTGAGTGCTGAATGTGTGAGTGTCAGCGTCCTCCAGGAGCTTGTTTATAACTCGGACCCCCGATCCCGGTTCGAACCCAGGTCTACTGACCTTGAATTTGTAGGACTGGGGCCTGGGAGCCTACGGTTTCAAAGAAGCACACGGGGTGACTGACGTTTGGAAGCCACTTGACCAGACGCTCTTCAAGGGCCCTCAGATGCCAAAGCCTCCATGAATGAATGCCCACAACTCTGGTGCCATGGCCTGCATTGAATGTGACCTCCGGAAGTCCCCTCTGCTGCCAGATTTCCACCTCGTTTCCGGCACGGCCTCCACAGACTCTACGGGATGGCTTCTCTCCCTCCCCTTGCTTCCCAGTTTAATTATCACGGCAACCAGATGGGACAGGCTCCAGCTCAGACCCATTTAAACATCTCAGAGGGCACCGTTCAGGACCCGGGCCCTTTATCATTTGTCAGGCCCTGACCCTAGAAGCCTGGAAGGTCTCCTTGTGCTAATTAGCAATGAAGTGTCCTTCTGCCAGAATAATCTGATTATTGGGCCCCAGAGCAGCTGTTGATGGTCACAGTCAAACCCCCACGGAGAGAGCACGTCACGGCAGGGGCGGGGGGTCGGCCCCCTGGAATAGTATGCCCTCTTCCTCCATGGCCCTGTTTCCAAACGATTCTGTGTGTCTGTGCCTCTCTTTGTGCTTTTGAAAATGTGAGTGTAAAGGTATCTTTCTTCAGGAAATTAAATGCACACATGCAAACTGATGTACCCACCTACAGGGCTCGTGGGCGACCTCAGTCCACCGGTGGCTCCTGCCTCTCTGTGCCTCCTCTGGTGGTGGACAGGAGCCCGTCCCGCCCTGCTTCCTTTCCGTGCACAGCTTACTGTGCTTCCTTCTGGACCTTTTCTTGTGTGCTCTTGTTTCTAGGCACGTGGGATTGATTACACCATAGACGTTGTTCCTTTGAACGACACATGGGAAAAGGGCCCAGAATTTGAGTTGGGAGACCCGAATGCCTGTTTCAGCCCTGCTCACCAACTGTCTAAACTTGGAAAACTTACCCTTGGAGATCTAGTACCCAGCCGGGAACCTGGCGGGATTGGGCATTACGGCCGAGGGCGCCTCACCACAGTAGGACTAGTTTACAGGAGAGCTGTGTGCGATTGTGGAGCACTGGCCGCTCTGATGGTGTTGACAGGGTGACAGCAACTGACATTTGTTGGGTACGTCCTTCCTTCTCCAGACACTGTGCTCCTGGCTGGGAACGCACTAATTAACGTGATCTGAAAATAACCAACCCTGGAAGGTAGGTAAAAACCTGAGGATTATTTTGTAAATCATTGGGTAGAAAAACCTGGCTAGAGATATAATGACATTTTTATGGTTTTCATGTAATTCGTTCTTATGAATATTCATGTCTCCCTGCAAAAATAGTAATGAGTTTTATTAAGAGGCCTGCCCTTGACCCTTCTTGGACCCTTCACACTATGAGACTTGCGAATTGTATTATGTGAGGCTTCTAAAATTTGAAAACATTCTGAATTCTGAAACATTTCTGGGCCCAAAGGTTTTGGAAAAGGGATTTGAACCTGCGTATCTTATACTCGTTTTAAAGTTGTTAAAAGTGAGACTCATAGTTTAAGCACCAGGATGCCTGGGGGGCTCAATCAGTTGAGCGTCTAGCTTCGGCTCAGGTCAAAATCTCAGGGTTCGTGAGTTCGAGCCCCACATGGGGCTCGCTGCTGTCAGTGCAGAGCCTGCTTCAAATCCTCTGTCGCCCTCTCTCTGCTCCTTTCCCACTCGCTCGCATGGACACTTGCGCCCTCTTTCTCAAAAATAAATCAACATTAAAAAGAAAAAAAAGAAAAGTTTAATCACCTACCCAAGAAGAGCTGATGAGTAAGCTGGCTGCAGCATGAACCAAGAACCATCTGATGCCGTGGACCATTCTCTTTCCACTGGAGTATGTGCATTAAACGTGGTCTAAGAAGCTGACGGGCAGAGTGGACTCAGTGACCCGCCCCCCCAACGGCTTTCTGACTCACATCTGCGGATCTCAGGTGGAGCAGCTCTTCCCTGCCCTGTCTTCCTCCAGAGCAGCCATGCTTCATCTTGGGGCTTTCTCAACAAACGTACAGCTCCATTTGGGATCTGGGAACAAGCAACCATTCTGATTTTCCAATATGCTTGGGGTAAGGTATCTGTTGGGGCCAGCACTGCATTTAGGACACAGAATGACATTGAGATGGTGGAACTGAAAACCCAACAAAGAAGGAAATATTTACAGAAGGGAGGAAGCGTTAAGAGAACTGGCACTTGATGCTGAGCCTCCAGAAGAGCAGCCCTGGGGTTGGCTACCACCCAGAGCTGTGCAGGGACGAGGAGGGGACACAGATTGAGGGGACCCCAGAAAGAGCTGGGGCTGCAGGAAAGGCCCCCAGGCAAGAGCTGGAGTGAGGGAGGGGGACAGCCATCCCCAGACTGTGGCCCCATCGGTCTTTTTGTCTTCTGCCGGTGCTGTTGGATGGCCAAAGCCAAACAAAAGTGAGACAGCAAAGAACCCAGCAGATGCAGCTCTTAGGGTCTGGCCTCACAGAGCACAGAGAATGGCAGCAAATAGTGGACAGTGGGTCTCTGCATGGAGACTAACCAGTGCATGCGAGGTCAAGGTCCCTCATGAGCTACGAGCTAGTGTGGCATGGTGGTTAGGTGTGTGAGCCTTGGACAGAATGCCTTGCATACTGGTCAGCTTGGGCTGCTGTAACTGAATGCAGTGGGCTGGGTGAGAGCTCTCTTCTGGGCTCGTAGGTGGCCGCCTTCTCCTGATGCCCTCAAATGGCAGAAAGAGCTTTGGTGTCTCTTCTGTCTATAAAGACACTAATCTCATGACAGGAGCCCCACCCTCATGACTGCATAAAAGAGAATTACCTCCCAGAAGCCTTGCCTCCAAATGCCATCACACTGGGGGGTAGGACTGCAATTTAGGAATTCGGTGATGGGCGAAACATAGTTCAATTCATAGCACCTCAGTTGATCTTGAAATTCCCTTGTGGCATTGATCATTTCATTTATTTAGAAATGTTTTGTTTTTGGAACTTTGTAACTGTTTTCATCTTCCCTTTTTAAAATTTCCTTCTCTTAAGCAGCACTTGTAATGGGGCCACACGTGTTACATCACTGAATCATAGCAATGACTCATTTTATCAATGAGGCCACCAAGTGATTTCGCTAACTCATTGAATCAAGACTGAGAAAAGTGTTCTTCTGAAGAGAGTATTTATCGAGGAGACATATTTTTATAAGCTTTCTGAGATAGAAGTGAAGCCACAAAAATGACCTTTCAAGTAGGAATCTGTGAATTTGTGCATCTGTGAGCCCCTTCTTTCAAGAGCACCAGCAGGTCGGAGATGATAACTGGGGAGTTGTATCTTTCTGCATCATGGGAGGTTTGAAGATGGGTTAGGGCAGAATCTGGAAAGGAAGGGACGCCCATCAGGGCAGTGTCCATGGCAGGGCAGACAGAAGGGAGAACAAAGGAAACATAAAGGCAACAAAACCGCATGTGCAGAGATGTGGGCAGGAAGGGAGTTTGGGGGAGTTAGTCCACTTTGTGAGTTGCATGTTATGTGTGTGGGATGCCATATAAACCCTACTCAACTTGGAAGCTTTAGGAAAGTCTACTGTGCTCACAGGCTTCAGTGAAGACGGATTATTTTAAGAAAGTCCAAGAGGATGCGTTCTGTTCCAGGTCAGCAGGGATTAAAAACTGGTCCAGCACATGTCATCAAGAGAGCAAAAGGACAGCTGCGTAGCCTCTATTTTATGAAAGAACATCCTGAGATTTGATAAGTCATTGTCTGAAGTTACATTACTCATAAGTGGTAGAACTTAAGGTTGAATTTAGATTTGTCTGACTTCAATGACTGAACTGTTTACACTCTTCTCTAATGGCTCTAAAGTGGTCGAGATGTGATCATTGCTATAAGGTGGTAAAATAGGTGAATCACACAAAAAAATGCTTTCCTTGAAAAGTTACGTGTGACCATCCAATTCCTGCTTGAACACCAAGGGTGACAGAAAGCTCACTTTCTCCTCTAAGGAGCCTGTTTAATTTTTAAATTCCTTGGGGTAAAATTTATCCTATAAGATAAAAAGAAATACCACTTTCAATGTTTGAACCTGAATCTCTTAGTCCTAATTCAAAATCTTGCAGTAGCACCAAAGAAGGATTTTCCCAAACTATCAGAAAGCCTTTCCAACTCTTAGACAAGAAGTCACAGCTACAATGACCCTTTTGTCCTCAGGGCTAAGCAACCACAATGTCGTGAAGGAACATTTTTATGTCAGCAACTCCAAGTTCCTTCTCCAAAGGTTGCCTAATACAGTTAATGATCAGCCTTTAGAGAATAGATGAACATTATTTGACATGAGTGCATTTTTTAAAACCAGTATGTATGCACAGGATATTAATCGTCAACAATGTGTCCTCTGCTGAGCCAGAGACATGCTGGGAGAGGCCTGGGGAAGAACCTGAGATGCCAGCTTACGGAGCAATGAGGTGAAAAGCGCCATCTGGTAAGTGAGAGAGAGAGCACCTGAGAGGTGCCCAGAGAAAGCACTCATCTGCACAGAGGAACACGGGTGTGCTTCCCACACAATTAAGAGAGAAGACAAATCAAGTAGGAAGTCTGTCCCTAGGAAGGAAGCAGGCAGCCTGTGGGAGGGAGGTGGCAGTGCCCAGTATGGTGTTGGGATTCCGGGGTTGGGGACATTGGTTGGCATGTCTGGCCAGGGAGGAATGACTATAGCACCATTACCATCTTTTTTTTTTTTTTTTAAATTTCCTGGCTCTGGTCCCCTCCTTGCTGAGGTCCCAAGTCATACTGAATCATTGTCAAAGTGCTCTCAGGTACCCTGCCAAGGACCATAAGGAAAGGCTATGGCCAGCAACCAAGGGGGAGACAGAAAAAGAACCAGTGACAAATTTTGAGAGGATTCAGCAGAAGAGCCAGATGGCACAACATGACTGTAGGACAGGCTGTGAGTGGTTCAAGGTTCCAAAGGGGAGAAGGGCAATAGGTCATTGAAATGTTGGCATTTAAGGGCTATGGGGCTGGTGTGGCAATTTGCTTATGGAGTCGAACGAAAGGTCTAGAGTTTCAAATATTCTCAGAAACATTCATGGTTATTACTTCCAGATGTGTACAAAGAAAACACACAACTACACTCAGGAAGGTGGGCAGACTGTAGATTGAACCTCAAGAAGTAGTTTCAATAAAATCAGAGATACTGATTAATGTCTACTTTGAGTGTGTCTCCAATGTTTCTCTTTGCTATCATTGCAACATTATCTGTCACATGAGCAATGACGAACATACGAAATACCTAGTGACAAACTTAAAAACACACGATTTGAAAAGAAAGTCTAAAAATAAATGGAGAGTTGTACTGTATTCCTGGAGAGGCTCACTCAGTTTTGTGAACACTACGACTTGTCCAAAATTAATTTATAACTTGAATGTGGTGCTAGTTGGCAAAAGTGATTCTAAGGAAAATCTGAAAAAACAAACAAGAAAATTCTACAAAAGAGAGCACTGGAGGGGGTTCTAACCTGTCATACAGCAAATTTATTGTCCACCTGAGATAACTGAAGTCCTGGAGTGCTGGTCCAGGAGGGAGAAAGTGTAATACAAAGAGACATCATGTATTATTTAAACAAACTGAGGGTTGCTGCAGGGGAGGTGGGTGGGGGAATGGGCTGGATGGGTGACGGGCATTAAGGAGGGCACTCATTGGGATGAGCACTGGGTGTTACATGCACGTGATGAGCCACTAAATCCTACTATTGAAGCTAATAAAAAAAAGAAACAGTAGAAAAAAGTATAAAAATAGACTTTAACATATAGAAGGATAGTGTTTCAAATTTGAAGCCAAAGTGATTAACTGATTATTTTTTAAATAGTATTTTGAAATTTGGCTTAGGAAAAAATTAGGAAGACTCTCGTCTAACATGTAAAATTAATTACAGAGAGAGTAAAGCTTTAAGAATGAAGAGTGTAGTAACAATAAGAAAGTAGAGGCCTATATGAAAACTGGTTTGAATAAAATTTGTAAGAATAAAGTAGAATGTTTAAAAGTCACAAATACAGGGGCGCCTGAGTGGCTCAGTTGGTCAAACATCCGACCTCGGTTCAGGTCACGATCTCACAGTTCGTGAGTTCAAGCCCTGCATCGAGCTCTGTGCTGACAGGTCAGAGCCTGGAGCCTGCTTTAGATTCTGTCTGTCTGTCTCTCTCTCTCTCTCTCTCTCTCTCTCTCTCTGCCCCTCCTGCACTCACTCTTTCTCTCTCAAAAATAACTAAACATTAAAAAAAATCACAGATACAAAGATGGATGGATTTACTAAATGAAATATTATTCCTATGTATGCACATATGATACACATATATACTTGCAGGCTATGAAGAAAATCCCCTAAGTGGTAGTAAATAATCATAGAGGTAGACCATTTAATTGGAAAAATTATAAACAAGAAAATGTCTTTATTTTGTGTCCAATAAGCATAGTTAATGATATATCAAGATATTGACATTGGATATTCAAGATATTGAATGATATTGTAAAACGGATTGGAAAATGGACCTTCTGGTCTCTGAAATGATAGAGAAGCAACTGGAAACTTGGTAGATGGAGTGCACATTTAAGTTGCATGTTTGAATTTTCCACTTTGCTTTATTATGAGAAGCTGTGCTTTATAAAAATCTTCATTTAGTCAAACCAGATATCAAAAGACAATCATCTAGTTAGCACAAAGAAATACCTACTTCACAAATGCAGAGGTAAAAACAAAGCTTCAGTTGATTTTTTAGTGTTTTTTAGAAAAGTGTTTATTTTTGAGAGAGAGAGATTGTGTGCACAGGAGGGGCAGAGAGAGAGGGAGACATAGAATCCCAAGCAGGCTCTACGCTGTCAGCACAGAGCCTAACATGGGGCTCGATCTCATGAACCTTGAGATCGTGACCTAAGCCGAGATCAGGAGTTGGTCACTTAACCCACTGAGCCACCCAGGTGCCCTGATTTTTTAATGGTTTTTATCTCCTAGGAAATCTAAGTCATGAAGTATGTTTATTTTATGTCATCAAAATGGGCATTTCTGTAACTATGGTTTGCCCAACCTGTCCACGATCTCGACATTCTGCATGAAAAGGTGTGTGCGTGTGTGTGCGGGTGCAAATTTATTGCAGGGATTTTGACAACTGATGTAAGCATCCTGGATCACCTTATATTCATGAAGAGTCATACGTTATTAGCCCCAGATACAGTTTTGTGTTTGCCTTTACTGTTAGAAAATGTCCAGTTATATTGATTTAATTATTTTAGGTTAATGAGAAAACTAAACAAGATGGTTCAATACATAAGTGATGTGTTTGTGTCTGGTCAAGTAAAGCAGAACTGGTATCATGGTAAGTGGGACCATCAGTGTGCATGCGTGTGCGTGGGTGCGGGCGTGCGTGTGTGTGTGTGTGTGTGTGTGTGTGTGTGTGTGTGTGTTTCCATCTTAGGAATGAGAGAGGTGGTGAGGAAATAACCCAGCACAAAGAAGTAAACCACGTCAAAATCTAAATAACCCTCCTGATTAGAGACCATGCCTATGTTCGTGTAATGTTTCAAGCAGGCTTTTATTTTAGCAAAAACCAATTTTTAGGTATCTCATTAATGTTATTTACATTTTATTTGCTTCTTGTCTTTATTAATGTTTCCATTATAAATTTTATTTGACTTTCTGGTTGACTCAGAAAATTTCTGCTTAATTTTCTTTTTTTTTTTCAAGTTTATTTTTTATGCATTACTTATTTCGAGAGAGAATGCACACATACAAGCACACAACGGTGGGAGGGGCAGAGAAAGAGAGGGAGAGAGAGAGAATCTCAAGCAGGCTCCAAGCTGTGAGCACGGAACCCGATGTGGGGCTTGAACTCGTGAACCATGAGATCATGACCTGAGTCAAAACTCAAGAGTCAGGTGCTTAACTGACAACCACCAAGGCACCGCTCTGCTTAATTTTCTGCACAAAGTACACAAGAGCTTTCCGATTCTCTCCCTCTTTGGAGTATAACCCACTGGAATAAATGCTGAATTCTATCTCAGGATACCTCGGATGAGACCCCATGGCCTGGCCAGTATCTTACATCAGTTTCTTCCACTTTAGAGGCCTTAGTTTCCATACCCACCCCCCAAAAATGAGAAGTTTGCATGTGAACTGAGGTTCTCAAATTTGATGGAGCGTAAGTATCATGTGGGGAGTTTGATGACCATGCACATCCATATCTCCAGCTTCGGGGAATCTGAGAGAGCTGTTTGGTGGCACCAGGGCCACTGCTTTGGAACCAGCACTCCAGGCCATCCAGATGCAGGTGTGTTGTGGTCCCACACTGAGAAATGCCATCCTCAGGCCACGGTCCTTATGCTGGAGGCACATTAGAATCACCCAGACAGCTTTGAAGTCATAACGTTGACACCAATGTCTAGGCCTTAACCTAGGCCAGTGTAGACTTGCCAGGGCACAGATTTTGTTTAAAAAGCTCCCTCGGTGACGCAGTACAGTCAGGATGAAAAACCTCTTCTCTCAGCAGATGTGTTAGACCCTTTACAGTCTGAACCTGTTACTTAAACAGGTAGTTCTGGGTCAAATGGTAAGCCAGAATAGACAGGTGGGTGGTGGCACAGGAACCCATGTGACAGAATGATAGGGGATAATGGCAACTGTGGGAAGGAGATTCAAGGGTAGAGGGGAAACCTATTCTTTAACCATCAGTCAGTTCACCTCAGTTAATCCTGACTTCATATCATTTTCTCATCATATGTAAAGATGAGGGGAACATGTCCACAGGAGTGACATGATCCATTCCAGGTCTTACAGACAGCAAGAGGCGGAGCCAGGATTTGAACCCACGTTGGTTGGACCCAAAGCCCGCTAACCACATTCTACTGCCAATCTGAAGGTAGGTGGGAGGTTCCCTCACTCTTCCTGGCTGACTTGGTCCATATTCCTAGAGGGTAAATTATGTTTCCTCCAATGCATCTGGGATGGGAAAAACAAAACGCAAAACAAAAGGAACTAAGAACAAGATCCTCTAATCATCTAAAGATATTTTGCGTTTTGGTAAAACCATAGTCATTTCAATGGCCATGTAATTCCTGCTTTAATGCTCCATCTCCACAGATTTAGGGTAGCTCTGGGAAAGAATCTGCATTCCGTTTACTTGTGAAGCACACCCCTGTGCCAGAACCATGAGGGATGTCATGTTTCACGCATTTCCACGGACCCGCCAACACGTCTAAGAAGAGCCAAAGACATGTTATCTAGAAAACCATTCACCAGCGTGTAGAAAGTGCATAGGTGACTCAGACCGCAGGATTTTGGGAATTTCCCAATTAGACACTCATGGGAAATGTCTCTCCTGCTCACACAGCTAGTGAGCAGGGGCTGCCT
The DNA here is from genome assembly GCF_023721935.1 of Panthera uncia. Lineage (NCBI taxonomy): Eukaryota > Metazoa > Chordata > Mammalia > Carnivora > Felidae > Panthera > Panthera uncia. Next base: position 4,330,298 of record NC_064812.1, on the reverse strand, counting down.
TGGCTCTGCCCCAGTTTGCCTGTGTGTGTTGCCCATTCTTGAAATGTTACCTGGTCAAACTCCACGCTCAATTCTTTTTTCTTTTTAATTTTTTATGTTTATTTATTTTTGAGAGTGAGAGAAACAGAGCAAAAGCAGGGGAGGGGCAGAGAGAGAGGGAGACACAGACTCTGAAGTGGGCTCCAGACTCTGAGCTGTCAGCACAGAGCCTGACGCAGGGCTCAAACCCATGGACTGCAAGATCATGACCTGAGCCGAAGTTGGATGCTTAACCAACTGAGCCACCCAGGCACCCCCCCATGCTTAATTCTAACCGGTGCATCCTAGTTATGGAGCTGGGACCCTATTCATGGACCTGTCAGCTGTCAGACAGGATCACCTAAGCTCCTCAAGGATTGCCAGAGAGCCACAGACACTTCTGCTTGGGCTTCAGGATACAGAAAACAATACATTACACATAGTTGTTTGGGGGACAATTAATACATCTGTGTTTATACAATAGCATCATATGCATTAGCCCCATGTTTGCACATAAAATGAATACAATAAGAATACAATAAGAATGCTCAGCAGTTACCTCCTTATGTTGAGATTTCAGTCCATGACTATCTTCTTCCTTCTCTTCCTCCACCTCTTTCTCGTCCTCCTTTTCTTTCTTTGCTGACCTAAATTTTAAATATTAGCCACCATGACTGTGGACACCTGGCTTACTCATACGTATTTTCCAGGACTCCATATTTCCTCCAGTGGGCCTTATTGGAGATCCCAAAGTAAGGTTTTCTTCCTGCTCTGTCCTCCCATGTGTCCGAGACCCCAGACCTCCTTTCACAGAACTGCCATCGAACATATGGTACTCTACTGCTCATTGTCTATCTATCTCACTAGAGTATAAGTTCCTCAAGGGCAGAGCCTGTGGGATCATCCTATTGCCTGTATGATGTGTACAGGCCACTATGTGCGACTCATCTACTCTGTGCTTGTTGAACTGATGTCTATGAAACAAGGACGCTACAGCACAGAACATCTTTGGCCAGGGTCGTGTTGTGCTGTTGTGTGATAGAAGGAGCATTTGAGAGTCATGACTCTGGTCCAAATCCTGGATCCTCAATCATCAGCTTTGTGAACAGGGGATACTTAACCACTTTGTGTCACAGTTTCTATATCCGTAAAAGTTGAGGACACAGATTTGTACTGTGCAGGATGTGTGTGAGGAGTCAGCAAGATGTACACCATCCTTCCCAAGCTAAGCAGTGAGGCCCAATCAGGGGAAAATGTAAGGAGACAAATTATACATGCCCAACTCTCATTAGAAACTGTATTATGCAACAGCCAGATACCTGTCCTCTTACCTAGCTACAGAATGCTTACGAAAAAATTGTGCTGCCTCAGAAGAACATGGACGCTTAGGTGGTAGTACGTCTTCTAACTAGAAATATTTTCTAAAGGGCATTTCCTGCCTCATGAATCTAATCTTCCCTGACAGGGGAATGGCTCTCAGAGATGAAGATCGTGATGGGTGTAATACATCTTGAGTTGAGCAAAGTTATGAATTCTTTATTGCATGACCCATCTGTTTCACATTAAAAACATATTCTAAATGGCAACTGCTAGGTACATACCCAGTCATGTTTTCTTGGATAATATTTTATGGATGAAAGCTGTCTATGCAGAATATAAAGATGGATTTTCTGAAAAGACGGACTGAAAAGTTAGAATTTGAAATGTCAGAAGTCACTTTCAAGGCCTCGGAAGTCATGACCCACGTCACTGGCTTGGGCCTCACCCCATAGCCTGTCAATGCTCCCTGCAGGGACTCCAACTGAACCTCTTAGCCTGTAGACACAGCGTCTCCATGGCAGGGGCATGGGGAAGATAGTCTTCTGACCTGAATGCCTTCTGAGTATATCTCAAAGCACAGTACCGGGAGGAAAACATCTAAAAGATTGTTGTAATGGTTTCCATTTGAAGAGTTAATAGGGAGGGGGGAACACTGGACATTGCATCTAACCATCTACTTCTCTACACACTAACTGCTACTGCTTTTGTTGAGACTCTTTTCGTGGACAAGTGTCTATTTCTAGGAACAATGCAGTAGCTTCTCAACCACCTGGTGCATAACCAAGGTTCGAATTCCTAGCATCCTCAGTGACCGCTCCTTACATATTTAAATAATTTCTGATCACCTCATCTCCATCCCCAGTGGACATTACCACTCACCTGCATTACTAGGGAGATATCCTCACTGGCATCTCCCTGCTACTTCAGCCAATATTCTGCTTTCTGGTTAGTTTTTACAGTTCTGATTATATCATTCCTCTGTCAGATAAAGTTTCTGTGGTTCCACATTGCCCCCCAAAATGGTCCAGAATATTTTACATGCCCTTTTATGATCTGGCTCAAATATAGCCTCGTGTTCTCCTTGTAAATCGCTCATCAGTCTACAGTCATTTCCTTAAAAATTCATGAACATTGGTTCTTTGGTGCCTCTGTAAGCACTATTTCCTCTACCCTGAATGCTTACACTTTCCATATTTATGCTTTCCCCCAAAAATATGACTAGGAGACAAGCCAAGAGCTCCTTTTTTTATATAAAGCCTTTTCTGCCTCTCCTAGTTGGAAAAATTCTTCTCATTGGAACTTTAAAAATTCAGGTTCTCAGATTGGGTGAGTCCCCTCATCTTTACAGGCTTCAAGCTCTCACGTTTGAAAATGATGGGAAAAACAGTGATTTCTTTGCAGGATTGTTGGATAAATCACACTTAGGAAAATAAGTGAAGAGTTATTTATAACATTTATGAAAGCATATAGAGCAATATTGTCCCTGAGTAACTTCCACCTTGCGGAGCACAGCGGAAGTCTATGGGATCAACATTTTTGCTTCTTTTACATCTCCATTTGGCTCCCTTTTAGGGATGTGACACTTCATCTAGGCCTCCGTAGAGGACACTTTGCAATTGCAGAAGGAAGAAATGGAGGCATTTCCAAGCAAGAAAATGTAACAACTGTTAAGCAAGAGAAACTGCATTACTTCAGGCAAATTTCAATGCCCCGAATCCCCCGTCTTCCGTTTACATGAGTACAAACCCAAGTTTGAAACCTGATATAAAGAGTTTAAAGGTTAAAACTGCTTTATCACTTCTTTTTTTTTTAAAGCAAATCCTGATTAAATAAATCTTTGAATAATGCCATAATTCACCAACGGATCTATAGTATGATGGGAAAAGCTGATTTTAAGAGTGTTGGGCTTGTCAGACATAATATAATGAGGAGGCAAGCAGAGGTGAAAAATGTGTCCCTCTTTACCCTAAATGAGTCTAGATATTTTTTCTTAGCTCAGACTTACAAGCATTTGATGTTTCCATTACAGTTTTTACTACCCTATTAGGAGACAATCATTCATGACAGGGAATTTGAGCCACTCTAATGGATCTCTGCAGGTTCACCAATACCTCATAGTCCCCAGCGTCTTTGATGAGCTCACTTCCTGAAGTCATCGATAAATAAATACAACCTTGACGCCAGCCTTGGGATTTCCTGGAAATGTTCTCTGATGAGTTCTGATGCATGAGGCGAGTGAGTAATGCACTCCTAATCTTTGTTCTGGGTGACAATGGCAAGCGTGGAGGCAAGAAGTGGCAGACATTATAAGACAGAGGAACTAGTAGGAGGAACTAGGAGGCAGCCACTGCAATGGGATGTGGGAAAGGTCTGGAGGAATAAATACACATGGGATGTTTAGAAGAAAATGCCTTGGCTGGATTCTCTTTCCATGGCCTATTGATTTTTTTTTTCATAAATTAATACAACATGAAGTAGAACTCAGAGAATCTTTAGTCTCACTTGCCCTTATCTATAATTCACACTAAGGACTAAAGGTCTCCACTCAAGCAAATCATAGTACATCCTCCAAAGCTGAACCATTAGAAAGGTCAGTTTCAGGGGGACACCACCATGTGCTGGATATAAAGAGAGGTACCAAATATATGATTCCTGTCCTTGTGGAATCTGAGCCCTAGTGAAATCGTAAGAAGAGTACTCAAGTAAATGCCACCCAAGAGTGTTGCATTATTCTCTAAGGTCAGAAGTCAGAAGTGGGTCTCTTTGGGCTAAGATCAAGGTGTCAACAGGGTGCCTGGGTGGTTCAGTCGGTTGAGTGTCCAACTCTTGAATTCAGCTCAGGTCACGATTCCAGGGCCATGGGATCAGTCCCTGGGTATGGCTCTGTGCTAAACATGGAGCTTGCTTGGGATTCTCTCTCTCTCTTCCTGTCTTTCTCTCCCCCTTTGTCCCAGCTCCCCTCCCCCAGGTTCTCTCTCTCAAATAAAACAAAAATTAAGATCAAGGTGTCAGCAGATTGTGCTCCCTCTGGGGGCCCTCGGGGGAGTCCATGTCCTTGCCTTTTCCTGCCTCCAGAGACCACATGCACTCCTGGTTTCCTGGTCCCTCTTCCATCTTCAGAGCCAGCCGTGTGGTGTCCCTGAGTCTTTCTCTGATGTTTCTGCCTCCCAGTCTCACCTGTAAAGACCCTGTGGTACTTTGTACCCAACTGTATTAACTCCGAATGACCTCCCCAACTAAGATCCTTAATCAAATCTTATTCCCAAGGTCTTTTTGCATGTAAGGTAACATATTCATAGGTTCTGTGAGTTAGGACATGGGCATCTCTGGAAGCAAGAGCAGAAATGGGAGAAGTTATTTCTGCACCTGCAATCAGCAAGGACATTCTTAGTTCACTCAACAAGTGTTAGCTTCAGCCTACGCTGTGACAGACACTGTGCTAGACTTCAATGATAAGAAGGTGAGGAAAAAATAGGCATGATGTCTGCCTACACCGGGAATACAATATAGATGGGGTGGTGACATCAGAGGATCACAAAGTCAGCATAGAATCCCATGATGTGGATGTCCAGGGGGCAAAGGTGTAGGATGCTATGAGAATGAACAATGGGATGTGGGAAGAAACTGCCCCAGGCCCCGGGGAAGCCAGTGCTGCCAAGGCTTTGGTGGGGAGAGCCTGGAAATGGTAAAGAATGAAAGTCCAGTGAGCCTGGTGCTTGGGGAGGGATGGGGGGCATAGCACGAGGCTGGAGGGATAGACTGCAACCGGACCATTCAGAGCCTTGCACGATAAGGCAAGGATTTTAGTCTTCAAAGAATGTAACGAAAGGGTTTACATCGTGTGTGTGTGTGTGTGTGTGTGTGTGTAGATCACAAAAAATAACAAGGAGAATGATGCATTTGGAAAAGCAGAGCTTATAGACTGATGGTGTCCCCCTAAAGTTCTGAATGAAAGCTCTAATCCCCATATCTAGAGAGAGAGTCTTTGAGGAGGTCATTAAAGGCAAGTGAGGTTATAAAGGTAGGGCCTTGATCCACACAGGAGTGGTGTCCTTACGAGACACACACACACACACACACACACACACACACTCACACACTCACAGAGAGAGAGAGAGAGAGAGAGAGAGAGAGAGAGAGAGAGAGATGTGCATATGCAGAGCAAGGCAATGTGAGGACACAGGGAGAAAGCAGCCACTGCAAGCCAAAGAGAAGGGCCTCAGGAGGACAGAAGCCAGTTGGCATCTTAATCCTGCGCTTGTAGCCTTCAGAGCTGTGAGAAGATAAGGTTCCACTGTTGATGCCACCCACTCTGTGGTATTTTGTTACAGCAGCCAGAGCAGATGAACATGGAGAGTCCTTGTTCTACTGAACCAAGCAGAGGTTCCCCTGAAGAGCTCAGGGTAGGAAAGGGAGGGATCAGGTCATGGAACTTGATAATGAGGCATTAGGGACAGGACAGAACCAATATGGTAAGTCGTGGTCAGAAAGGATTTGCAGAGAAGGACACAGAGATTGCTCTAAAAGTGTTTAAGTATATGTAGTATTCATATTGAGTTTCATACATTTGAAAATTAACAAAAAATAGGGGCACCTGGGTGGCTCAGTTGGTTGAGTGTCTGACTTTGGCTCAGGTCATTATCTCTCAGTTCTTGAGTTCAAGCCCTGCATCGAGCTCTGTGCTGACAGCCCAGAGCCCGGAGCCTGCTTCGGATTCTGTGTCTCCAACACTCTTTGCCCCTCACCCATTTATGCTCTGTCTGTGTGTGTGTGTCTCTCTCTCTAAAAAATTAAAAAAAAAACATTAAAAAATTAACAAATAAATATGGCATAGAGAAATACACACTGACTTAAGGCAGACTAAAAAAAGGGTTTAAAATTCCAGATTATATTTACTGTATTAATCAGCATTCTCCAAAAAAACAGAACCAAGGAATATGAATATATTCCTCATAATAAGAAAATGTAATAGTGTGTGTATATATCTATATCTATATCTCATAATCTGTCTCTCTCTCTCTCTCTCTCTCTCTCTCTCTCTGGATTTTGGAGGTAACCATATACCACATTTGGGAATACTTTTCAAATCCATTTACTGGGTCACCCATAGGCTGCAAGTTTTCAAGTGGACCCTTCACAAAAGAAGGCTCTGTTTAAAGTCTACTCTGTAGTTTAGACTTTGCACCAGCTAGTGGTAAAAGGAGGGTCTGTGGCAATGCAGTAAGAGGTCTCTGGAAGCCCCGGATAGGAAGGTATCAGTGCATGTTTCTAGGTTTTGAAGAAAGATCATGTTCTCTTGACTCCTATTGTTTATCTGGGTTTTTGGTTGTACATATTTTCCCCCTTTTCTGTCTTGTTTTTCATTAGGATTTTGTTTTATACAGACACCAGATGAGAGTTTTTAAGAGTCTTTCTATGACTACCTTGAGCATGATATAAAAATTCTGTAGCATCAATAAAAAAATAACACAATTCCATGCAAGGTTAATGTTTCCCAGCTCCTTCTTAGATGTTACATCATGTGCACCTTGTAATAACCCTATGCAGTGGGCTATCATCTTTCTTTACTTCACAGATGGGCAAACTGAGCTTCAGAGAAGTTGATTTATCCTGGGCACAGAGGTAATAAGTAGCTGGGTCTCTCAGTGTCCTTGGGACAACTGGTATGGCAGTGAACTAGACACATTCTGGAGAACCTTCCAGAGAAAGCATGAAGAGTATCGTGAGAACCTGAACTAGAATATTACATCCAGGTACTTTCAAACTCTGCTTAGTCTAGAGATTGTTATAAGGTTTTTGAAGGTGGGGATCCAGAGAATATCAATATATTTAAATTCCCCTGGAAACTTGTATCTTGGCATCACCAGTGATGGTGCAGTCGTGGAAAGAAGAAAAGGGGATTATATTAATCAATAAAACCTGTGTGGTGGTTATGGTTTCTACAGGTAATCGGAGGAATAACTTAATAAATTGGAGGCTTCCTCTGCCACCACAAAACTCATCTTCCCCATCCCCTCTGGCAGCCTCAGTTAATTGGAATTTTCTTCCTGATGGTGTCACTGAAGCCGTTATTCACACAGGATCTTTATCAGATTGCCAAAAGTTCCTATTGGCTGTTATTTTGGGGCATGCTGTATCTAAGAAATCGTCAAGTGCATTTCTCGGGTTTCACACACTGTCTTTCTTGACAATATGTTTCCTGACAAAGGTTTTTAGTAACAGAACTTCCCGTCAGCGATCAGAATTTGTCACCCCAGCAAGTACAGGGACCCTCTTCATTTCTTGGGTGGTATGACATCATAAGGAGACCATGATGCTTAAGAATGAGTTTCACATTCTGATTTAATAAACATTTTACTGTCAATCCTGGTCCAAACAATCATCCTTTGGGCACTAGACATCGAAACCCACCAAACACAAGGCTGCCTGTATGGGAAGCAAGAGGACACAGAGGTCTGGGTCTAAGTCCAGGCCAGGGGGTCCGGCTCTTACAGATCTGTATTCCCTTGGGTGGTCTGCATCAGTTTCAATGGCAGTGCCTGCTCTGTGGATCTGTCATGACTGTATTCTTTAGATGTTCCTTTGCCCCTTGATGGGTCATCCCCTACTCTAGCTAATAACTTCTTTTATTACATTTTTCACTTTCCAAATACTCTGTGGCTTCTGTCTCCTGCTTGGACACGGACTCTTGACTAATACAAACAGGGACACACCCTGTTGGTTTAAGGGACACACCTCATGTTGTGGCGAAGCATCCCAGCCTCGCAGGGCATTACCTCCAACTTGTGTGCTGAGTCTCAGAAGCTTATTCTATCTGTTTATCAAGCCAGTGATTTTGTTTTATAAGGCACGTGGTGAAAAAAATTAATTTGTACGTTTTAGCTTGTTATAAATTCTCCTTCACAGTCAAATGATTTCCTCGGATAGCGTCAATGAGAAGTGAGATTGGAATGGTAATGACTTCCACACGTCGCTGAATGATGGTTCTGTTAGAATATCTCCTGCAGGGTAGACAAATCTGTTTCCAGAATATGTATGTGTTTCCATTAGAATAAGTTGCTGCCCACTCCACCATGGAAGGAAAAAGTGCTACCATCCCCCACCCCTGACCTGGTAGCAGGAGGTTTGCATTTGGTGGTGACCATACAATTTATTTTCTAAAGTAGGACACTTTTGAGAAAGAAAAGAGGAGCTGATGAGACACCAGGACAGGAGGGATGGACCAAGGCTCTAGGGGCAAATTCGAATGCATGACCACTCCATGCACTGGCTACCTAGCCTCAGTCTCTGCTGAGGACAGTCTCAGTGCTTCGCAGGAGCAATGGCCAGTCTAGCTCGGTGAAGGATGTCTAGCTTGTCCAGCCTGTCCTGCCCACACATAGTCTTCATTCTTGACACCATAGGTGCCTTGTGTATAGACCCATAAAAAAGATGCCAGGGTCCCTGGTGAAAGAGGCTGACTGACATCCATACAATGTTTACCTCATCCTCCTGATGACTGAGAGCTTCCCCCACTGGCTGTGTCTCCTGATGCTCATTTAGTTTTACCATAATATCTTTATTTTCTGTGCCCTTTCTAAGTGGTCCATTCTTATGTTGCTTCTCTACACTACACCTAATTCCCAATAGTTTTTTTTTTTCAAAATCCCTAAGCAGCCCAAACAAGGCATTTGCAATCATTGAAGGCTGTGTCTTGTTCCACTGCACAATGAACATACAGAAATATGACCCAAATTCTTCTCACTGAGACCACCTCACTTAGGCTGGTCTAACAACATACCGTAGTCGGTCTTTGCTTTCTCACAGCTCTGGAGGCCAGAAGTCTGAGATCAGGGTGAAGGCACGGTTGGGTCTTAGTGGGAGTCTTAGTGGGAGTCAGGCTTGCAGATGACGCTCTTATTGCTGTCTTCACATGGGGTGGGGGGGAGGGGGAGGGAGAGACAGAGGGAGAGGGACAGAGAGAGTATGAAGAAAACATAGCAAATCACAAAGCTAAATTTCACGTGTATACCACATCATTTTTTATGTCTATTTCCAATCACGCTACTCCATTGAAACATTGTGCTAGTATACGTTATAGTTAAGCCCCTATAGGCGAGACAAAACAATGCAGTTGTATAAGAAAGTGAGGTACCTTTATTTCAAGGTTAGTGCAGTGCCAAGAGTGAACCTGCCATGGAAGATGGAATCCTACCACTAATTTCATTATATCTTGATCTGTGTAATCATGGGGTTCCACTGTATTAACAAAAGCTTTCATTTATTAAGCCCTTGCTAAGGGGCAGATCTGTGTCATTGCTTTTCATGAATTATCTTGCTTAATTCTCTTATCAGATTTATCAGCCCTCTTTTACACCAGAGGAGCCCGATTCAAAGAAAGATTAATGAGTGTGCCCAAGGTCATACAGCTTGTAAACAGAGGTATAGGTTTTATCCTAGGAAATCTTATACAGGGACTGTGATTAAAATGTCTCATTAGTCCCGTAAAGATATAAGGGAAACATTATGCGCTTAGAGAAAAAAGAAATACACAAAGTGCTTATAATAGGTAGGATTGTTGATGGATAAATTATCTGAAAAGCACTAAGAGCTTGGCAAAGGGCTGTTAGCATGTGAAGCCAGCTCTTGCTGCCAGCGGTGAAGTCGGATGCCACTGCCCGTGTCTCCTTAGAAGGACCCTGGCCAATTGCAACCGTCCCAGTGCATCTGTGGTTGGCTAATTTGCTGGATAAATTCTGGCCTGGAAGCCAGGAAATCATCTTTGAAAATGAGCTAGAAGACCTTTCCCAAAGTTTTGCAGAACTGACCAAATGGCCAATTTTCTCAGGTGTCCATTTGCTCATTTGTGTTCTAGGGTGGTCGGGCTTCCAAACCGCATGTACACGCGTGCACACACACACACACACGCATGTATACACACACGCACACACCTATTGTTTAACAGATGTCCTCCCCCCGTGTGCTTCATGTATCAGTGCAAGACACATACGTGTTCAGAGCTGGGGCAGAGTCCATGGTTTAGACATGTATCTGAAACACACAATGTCTTGTGTGGTTGTTATGAAAGTAAGTACATGGTGGAAGCTTCCAAAAGCTTCAGGTATACAGTCACCCCTCTTCTATCTTTTGTACAACCAGACCCCAGAAAATCCCACAGTCCACTCTTTTCCAAAAACCGCAAGGGCACGACTAGTCTCAAGGTATCAGCCTACTTCTTGATAAGAGATAAAGTGGAGGAGTGACCACAGGGACATCCCATAAGAGGAGTATGGTTGCACAATGTGCTCTTGTCCACTGCTTCTTCAATGCTATTATGGGCTGCGTGATGTTCCCCTAAAGGATAGATTGAAGTCTGAACCCCTGATACCTGTGAATGTGACCTTATTTGGGAATGAGGTCTTTGCCGGTACAATGGGTTTAAGATGAGGCCGCACCGAGTTAGGGTGAGTCCTAACCCAAATCGCTGGGGGCTCTTGTAAGAAGAGCAGAAAAGCCACAGAGACACAGGGGAGAGCACTGTGTAGTGACCCAGGCAGGTCGAAGTGGGGCACCTACACAAGGCAACACTCAGGATTTCTGACATCACAAGAGCCTGGGAGGAAAACATGGAACCGGTTCTCCCGAGAGCCTCAGAGCAAGCATGGCTCCTCCACACCTTGAGCTCAGAGTTCCAGCCTCCAGAACCGCGAGGGATCACACTTCTGTTGCTTTAGGCTGCCCAGTTGTGACACTTCATACAGGAGCCCCAGAACACTGCCGTGATGCCCTGCTTTGCTGACCCGGCTCACACTGACTTGGAAGTGTGTTCTGTTTACGTTTTGCTTTTCTTTCTGGTGAATATCATCCACTGTTTCCACTGTTACAGGAGGCATTGCCCTGCTTCCTCAAGCCCTTGGGCCATTTAGTTTACACTCACATTCTCAACACAACCCCCCTCCACAAAAATAGCAAGGGAACAAAGCCCTTTCAGTGCCAGGCCAAGGACGGAGAGGGGGTCCCAGCGTGGTAAGGGGCAGCCTGCTACACCCTGAGTCAGACGGGCCTCCCCCTGGTCCCTTAGTGCCAGAGCAGCTCCAGACTCTCAATTCCACACACACACACAACATTTGAAAGTGCTGGCGATGGGGAAGGGAAGGGGGAAAACTAGTTTCAAACAGAGAGGGAGGAAAACCATAAGAGACTGTTAAATACAGAGAACAAACTGAGGGTTGATGGGGGTGGGGGTGGAGGAGAGGGGAAAGTGGGTGATGGACATTGAGGAGGGCACTTGCTGGTGGGGGTATTGTCTGTATTGTCTGTAAGCGACGAATCATGGGAACCTATTCCCGAAGCCAAGAGCACACTGTATATGCTATGTTAGCTAACTTGACAATAAATTATATTTTTAAAAAAATGAAAGAAAGTTCTGGTGAACACCCGGGCTCCCAGGCTCCATCTCAGACCTCCTGAGCCAGCCTTGGACCACCGCCTCCTGCCCCCTTCACCTGGGACTGCAGAACTCTGCCTGCGACATCACACAGATTGCCCCTGGCACACATTTGGAATAACAGTCTTGTTGGTTTTGTTGATGAGGTCAGTCTGTTCGCTCTGACCTGCACTGTTCCCTGACTTCCACCGGGCATCCCCACACTACCCTCTGAATGATGGGATGCATGCATCCATCACCCAGTGAGGCTGAGAACGGAAAGCACGTGGCAGCATGTGCACAGGAACTTGACTGTCTTTAGGGAGGGGCACACCTTCTCCAATCCAGGGATATGGAAAGACACGAAGGCACTCAGTATGCCGTTTAGGCTAATCTGAACTTACAGTACAACGGTGCATGTCCACTATTTATTATAGCTAGTTGGTAGTTTGTGCTATTGAAAACTGAGAATCTTGGTTTCTGGCCAGCACCACATGGCTGATGTACATCAAATATATCACTCTACAAGGAGTGGAGACCATGGCCCCAGGAACCTGCAACTTAGGTAACTGTTGTTTGCAGAACATCCACTTAAATATCAATTGCCATTCCATTTCTTCCTAAGTGAGTTTGGATTAATCCAGGTAACCAGCTGGTTTTCTCCATTGCTAAAAATGAGTAATTTAAACATCTCCATGACCACTGTCCCATCTTTCACTGGTTATTGGTGACAGTTCTGGGCTTTGGCTCTTGACAAGAAAATCTAAAACATATTGTGGCCGTTCTGCAACGCTACACCTTCCAGAATGTTATAGGAAGCAGTCTGAGGCACCCGTGAATATAAATTCCTCTGCCACCATGTATAAGCAAACTACATCTGTAAAAATGCAAGAAGGTATGAGAGTAGGGAACATTTCAATAACTGATGCATGTGGTCATATTTGAACTTTGTCTGGAGGGATGATTGTATGGAAGATAAAGACATTTGATATTCAGCCGAAGTAGGAAGGTGAGAGGGGGCACGTGGGTGCTCCAGGAATGATGAATCATGGGCTGTGGTGCAATCAAGGCATGCAAGAGAGAGGAGGGAGGTGGGGAGGACGCAGAGGTAGAGACAAATGAAGAAGAACCTTCAAAGGCCCCAGGCAGTTCAGTTTGTATTCAGGAGGTAATGCTGAACCTAGGAGAGAAGGGGAGCAATCAGTTTAGAAGGCAACCAGGAAGTTCTCTGTCATTAGGGGGGAAAATGAATTAGAAATAGTGCAAGCAATGAGGAAGTTTTGGAACTGGTCCATGTAAGTGAGAAGGAGAAACTGAATCAGCACTACAGAGGTTGAAACAAGAGAAGGGATGATAGATATTTGGGAAAAGAAACAGAAAAATTGATTTTCAGCAAGTGAGTAATGTAAACCTCTTGGTATCTGCCTCTTCCAGAGCAGGCAGTAGATTTGGTCCTACTGGCTGAATAATAGATGAGAAGGTATGTTGATGATTGAAGTTAGTAAGAATATTGTAACAATGCTTAAATGAACATGCCAGGGTTGGAAACCAACTAGGAATATGTGTGACTAGAGATTCAGCATGAAGCACCACTGTTCTGTGGTTGGTTTTTAGTGATGGTTCCAGCGATGGGGAAGGGAATAGTATTGGGATAGGTGACATATCAGGCATTGGGAATATATCCTATAGGGCCAAAGCCCTGATGTTGCCAAACACTGTTCTAGATGCTTGGACTACATCAGGAAAGTAGTAAACAAAAAACCCCTGCCTTCTTCAGGTAGGTAACTGTATCTGTCATCTTTCTTCCTGAGAACTTGTACCCATAAATACCCTAAGTGCTAGGATAGAGAAATAAATGTCTTACCCATAAAACCAGGAGGAGGAACTTTGGACATTGTCCTATAAAATTATGATACTTGCTTTCTATAGCTCTTGAGCCCCCATTCTGTACCCTGCCTAGAATAAGAGCTCCTCATGCACTGTTCCCTTGGGTAGACACAGAAACTCCATCATTATGGTGTTGGGAGTGGTAAGGGGCACCTCAGTGAGGCTGGCCCCAATAGGTGCCACTCTGATGCTGGAGGACTAGATCAGTGCCTCAACAGGGTGTGTGCTTCTGAGCTTGCCAACCCAGAGAGTTTGCTTTTATTCTCTTAAGACAACTATCATTGATATGCCATCCAGGTGAGCAGTTTAGCATACTAATAACCATAGGATTGTAATATCATTGATAGAAGCCATAAAAACCGAGTCATCAAAGAGGAATTGGATTGCTTGTCTTCACATCAGAGAGAGGAGGCTGACTGCTGCCCCAAACAGGACCTTGGTGACATTAATGAACTCAAACTCTGGTGCACAGCCTCACATACCTGGAGAAGAGAACTGAGAAGCCCTCCAGAGCTCATCTTGCTCTGCAGGATGACTCCTACTTAGCAAGCTAACAATACGAAACTGGGCATCCACGTCTTCATTTTCATGGGGAGATATAGCTGCCAAACTAATGAGTTCATTCTTTTATACTAGGGAAATCCATTCAGGAGACCAAATCATGAGACATTAAATGATGAGAGCTGATCTAACACGAATAGAGCATTGGTGATACAACGGGCACTAGGTGTTTAATTCATGCCATCACATTTCATTAGAACGAGGATGCTGTGAGCTGAGGTACCTGAGCTTCTGGAGTCTCTCTACCTTTTCCGGAAGGGTGTGTGGCAGAACCAGAACTTGAACCCACCTCTGGCTGTCCCTAAAAGTGTTCTCACAATGCTCCATCCTGAGCATTTAAAATCTTCCTAGAATTATTTAATTAAGATGCTGGAAGGTTATTCTTCAGTCTTTTAGAGTGGGGGACAGAAATGCATGGAAACTGAGAACATGGAGTCCAAAGTCAGAGTGTGGTTCTGAGTCTGGTCCTGCTTCCTGCATGGCTGACATCGGCAAATTAGTTCAACTCTTAGAGCAGAAGTACTTTTACTATGAAAATGGGAGCAATTATAGCAAAGTGCCTGGCACATAGAAAGAGCTCAATAAATATTAACTATTGTTTACTTTTATACCCAGATTAGTTGTCCATTGTTTTTGAGGGGACATTTATGAGAACCAATGTTGGCCATGTTGAATAAAATAATTCTTCCTCAGGATAATCACTACACATCCTGGTTTCTTCTCCACTTATTTTTTGTGTGTGGTTTTCTCAAGGTTTTACACACACTCTGTCATTTTCCTTCCATATCCTTACTTCAGAAACTTCAATGATGACACAATTCCATACTGTGAGTCTCATTTTCTAGAAGCGGCCTCCAGTCCATGTCACTTCATTGGATGTGGGTTTTTCTCACAAGCAGGATGGCCCAGTCCCCTCCCAGGGTGGTCCCTTCTGATTGTTGCTGGCTACACTGTGGGAGTGGTTTAATGGGCCTCTAAACTGTGTGGACACTCTTATACACGGAAACCACCTGGGAAGTTAGGAGAACAAGGACTTTATGATCCTCCTCTGAAAGATGGAGACACTGAGACTCGTGGAGAAGCAGGCCACTTGTCAGCAACTTGATCTGGGTCAGCGTTCAACAGATTTGAAAGCATATCCCCTCCGTGATCTGGGTGGCTTGCAGGACAGCCTGGTGAGGCAAGACATATAGGCGTTGTCAACCCCATCTAAGAAGATGCAGTGTCTGTATCCCAATTTCAAATCCATTCTCTACAGGACAAAATTCATTCTCTAAACTGGCACCATGGATTAGTATCTGCCTGCCTGCCCGGTTTCATCACTCCTGACGTTCTGCCCAAGATCTATGGACCAGTCACATAGAATTGTTGGTAGTGCCCCTCTGCCCATCTACCTGACCCTGCTCATTCCCACAGACTCCCCTCAGGAACTCCCCCCCAAACATGCGCACGGCTGGTTCTCAGCTCCTGCTCTGCTCTCACACCCCCTCTTTATGATGTCCTTTCATGTGTCTTTTCACCAAGTAACTCTGACCCCTTTTTTAGGTAAGGTGTTTTTAAAAAATTTTTTTGATGTTTATTTTTGAGAGGGAGAGAGAGAGCGAGAGAAAGAGCAAGCGGGGGAGGGGCAGAGAGAGAGGGAGACAAAGACTCCGAAGCAGAGTCCAGCCTCTGAGCTGTTAGCACAGAGCCCAATGCGGGGTTTGAACCCACAAACCATGAGATCATGACCTGAGTCAAAGTCAGATGCTTAACTGACTGAGCCACCCAGGCATCCCAAGGTGTTTTTTTTGTTGTTGTTGTTGTTGTTAATAGACCTTATTTTAAAAAAATGGTTTTAGATTTACAGAAAAATTGAGCAGATACTATGGAATTCTCTTTTCCCTCTCCCCTGCACGTTTGCCCTTATTGTTACCAGTATGGCCCATTTGTGACACTTAAAGAGCCAATAGCACTGCAGCATTATCAATTGAAGACCATACCTCTCTTTGCATGTGCAGTTCCATGGGTTTTGACAAATGCATCATGTCATGCATCTACCAGGATAGCCCTGTACCCCCCAAATCACTGCCTCATCCATTCATCCCTTGCCTCTTCCCTAGAGCTCCTGGGGACCACTGATCTTCTTACCCTCTCTACAGTTTTGCCTTTTTCTGAACGTTAGCTGATTGGAGCTATCCACTATGTAGCCTTTTCAAACTGGCTTCTTTCACTCAGCCCTATGGGTTTAAGGCTTCTCCATGCTGTCTTGTGGCTTCGTAACTCATTTCTTTGTTGCTAAATGATACTCCATGTATGGATGTACCTCCAGTTGGCTTATCTACTCAATTATTGAAGGCCATCTTGGTTGCCTCCAGTTTTGAGTGATTTATAAGGAAAGCTGATATAAACATCTGTGTGTAGGTTTTGGCACAGACATAAGTATTCAAATCATTTGGAAAAAATACCTCGAGGCACAATTGCTGAATCATATGGTAAGGCTATGTTTAGCTTTATAAAAATACTGTCAAACTGTCTTCTAAAATGGCTGCACCGTTTTGCATTTCTACCACACGGACTGAGAGTTCCTTTTGCTCTGCATCCTTGTCAGCATTTGGTGTTGTCATTTTTAAAATTTTAGTCATTTAAATATGTGTGTATGGCATCTCGTCATTTTACTTCACGTTTCCCCAATGATATATATTTAGCATCTTTTTCATATGCCAATGTGCCATCTGCATATCATCTTTGGTGAGGTGTCTGCTCAGATCTTTGGCCAATGTTTTTCCTTGGGTGTTTGTTTTCTTATTTTTGAGTTTTAAGGGTTCTTTGGATATTTTGGACACAAGTCCTTTATCAAATATGTGCTTTGCAAATATTTTCTCCTGGTAAGGAGAAATATGTTTAAATATTCTCTTAATGACTCTTTCTTAGCTTTAACAATTTTCCTTTATGCAATTAAAATATTTTCTAAAAGAAGTCAAGCAGAAGTGCTGTCCTCTGCCCTGCAGCCCTATTCCTCTCCACTCCCCAAATGCCATTAGTAGGAAGCTCTTCGTACTCTAGCTTTAAAATTCAAATCAGTGCTGCCTCCCCAAAGAAGCTGCTATAGCTTTGACCATCACCACCTGATATGGAGTGAGCACACAACAAAGAGGCTTGACCCATATTGTTGAATACATGAATTTGTGTGTTGGTGGGGATGTGGAGAAAAGGGGACCCTCTTGCATTTCTGGTGGGAATGCAAAGTGGTGCAGCTGCTCTGGAGAACAGTATGGAGGTTCCTCAAAAAACTAAAGATAGAACTACCCTACGATCCAGCAATGCACTATTAAGTATTTACCCCCAAAATACAAAAATACAGATTCTAAGGGGCACATGCACCCTAATGTTTATAGCATCACTATCAACAACAGCCAAATTATGGAGACAGCCCAAATGTCCATCGACTGATGAATGGATAAAGAAGATGTGGTGTGTACATATATGTGGGGTGTGTGTGTGTGTGTGTGTGTGTGTGATGGAATATTACTCAGCCACCAAAAAGAATGAAGTCTCGCCATTTGCAACAACATGAATGGAACTAGAATGTATTATGTTAAGAAAATAACTTAACCAGAGAAAGATAAATACCATATGATTTCACTCATATGTGGAATTTGAGAAACAAAACAGATGAACATATGGGAAGCAGGGAGAAGAGAAGAGAGGGAAACAAACCCCAAGGGACTCTTAACAATAGAGAACAAATTGAGGGTTGATAGAGGGAGGTGGGGGAGGATGGGCTAGATGGGTGATGGGGATTAAGGAGGGCACTTGTTGGGATGAGCACGGGGTGTTGTATGTAAGTGATGAATCACTGGATTCTACTGAAACCAATATTGTACTGTATATTAACTAAAATTTTAATTAAAAAAATTTTTTGCTAACAACAAAAAATTGAATATATTAAATTAGTCCCTGATATATAGAAGAGTAGGTGTTCTGCTCCTGCACACCACTTTTAAGACTCATCCAGGAGGGGCACCTGGGTGGCTCAGTCGGTTGAGTGTCCGACTTCAGCTCAGGTCATGATCTTGCGGTCCGTGAGATCGAGCCCCGCGTCGGGCTCTGTGCTGACAGCTCAGAGCCTGGAGCCTGTTTCAGATTCTGTGTCTCCCTCTCTCTCTGACCCTTCCCCGTTCATGTTCTGTCTCTCTCTGTCTCAAAAATAATAAATAAACGTTTAAAAAAATTTAAAAAAAAGACTCATCCAGGGATTTAAATTCCCCTCTAAAACTGACATAACTTAATAAAATATACAAAAAAAGGGAGTACATTAATATATCTAATCTAAAAATTGCTTTTTATATACATATGAAACATTAGGAATTTCAACCAGGTATTCACAAATAAATCTCAACATGTTTGGAATAACTGAGATACAGGTCATATTCTCTGAGCACAATAAAATCATATACTAATAGTAAAAATATGAAGGAACAAAATAACCTATAACCTTTACATATTAAAAGAAAGACAAAACTACTCGCAGCTAAATGACTTAGAAGGTTTCCAATATTTGCATATATGTTAATTATAGTATAGAGAAGTTGACAGTTAATCAACATTTCCTTTTTTAAAAAATGTTTTTAATGTTTATTTATTTTTAAGAGACAAGCTGCGAGCGGGGAGAGGCAGAGAGAGAGGGAGACACAGAACCGGAAGCAGGCTCCAGTCTCTGAGCTGTCAGCACAGAACCTGACGCAGGGCTGGAACCCACCAGCTGTGAGATCATGACCTGAGCCCAAGATGGGCACTTAACTGACTGAACCAGCCAGGCATCCCTCCTTTTTTTTTTTTTTTTCTTTTTTTAATAACCTTCCTGAAGATGGTGTTTGGTCAGTTCGCCTAAGTTACACATTCTTGTAAATCACAGTCTTTTATCACATTACACTTATAAGAAGAAGGTTTGGCATATCTCAGAAATTTCTGAACTTTATTTCTTGGAAATATTTATTCCTCCGGTTCTTCAAAGGTGTCCCAGGGGGTGACATGGGAGCAGCAGCCTTGGCCAGTCACCAGGAGGAGCTGTCTCAATGTAAGAATGATCTGGACTCCATGTAAATAGGCTTCTAACTCAAGATGATTGAAACATAAAGGAGGGTACCATTGCTATAATTTTAGGCCAAAGGCAATATGTAACTTCAAAGTTGCTTGATTCAGTGACTCAATGATATCATTAGGAACCAATGCATTATTTGTTTTCTCTTCACATTGCCATGAGTTATGTGGCTTCGTTCTTAGCTTCAAAGAAAGTTTGCTGAAACAATACCATGGGTCACACACAAACACTAGATTCAGGGAGAGAAGGAAGAATGCTTTCTGTTTGGTTCTCCCCTAGAAATAAGGAAACTTTCCCCAGAAGACTCCATCAACCATCACTACATGAACTGGGTGGACTCCAAGAACACCTGCAGATAGCATAGGGTTAGCTTCCATTGAGGCACGTTAGTGGGGTGGTGTGTAAGTGTGTCCCCTTAAGAGAAATTACTACTGGCTTTAACTATCTCAAAAATTATCCTCAATTATCAGTCTGCAGTGTGTGACTATGAATACCCCAGGGTTGTGTGAGACAGTATATTTAAAGCTCCATCTAAGGGCTGGCACTAGCCAAACAGCGGTGGATTCTAAATCTGTTTCTAGATCCCTGTTGGATCAATTGGAACCTTACTTACTCCTTGTGTCATTGCTTCTGGGGTTCTTGGCAAAAGAGAACATTTCCCTCTCCACATGAAGAAGTTGCAAGCCGACAAAACAAAGGGTGCAACTGTGGGGGGTGTAGAGTCTGGAGATCAGAGGGTGTGGTGACCCAGATGGCAAAGAGAAAGACAAGCTGGCTGTCCCAGTGAGAGCTGGGGCAGGGGTGGGCTGGAATGGGCCACACCCAAGGTCATGGCACTGGGTCACCCTTGGGACTCTCACACTGGCATGGCTATAAATAACATCCATGCCTCAAGCAAGTTGCCCATCCATAAGGGTTTCTAACCATCTCCATCCAAAAATAAATGTGCAATTTTATAAAGCATATGGTCTACAACCCCAGAATCCAAGTTTATCATTCATCTGGACAATCTCTCTGTCCTAATTCTCCATTTTCCAAACAATGAGCAAGAAAGATTCCTCATTACTCTAGTTTTCATTGATGTTTATGAAGGAGGGTGAAATTGATCTTAATTGCTCATAATTATGAAATTTTAAATGCTCACAGAATATAACAGATGGAATTAGGGGCCCTTAGAAATCATGTAGCCTGGATTCTCACTTTATGGATAAGGAATCTAAAGGCAGTGAGTTTAAATAATTTATGAAAAATGCAGTGATACTAACTTGAGGAGCCATAGCTAATATCAGAGGTTTGTGTTTCTCCATCTGGAACTCTCTCCACCTCAACTGCATGGGATTCACACTGTCAGTCAGCGGGACCTGTAACATTTGAGTTTCTAGCCTGTCACTCCAAGTCACCTCTTGATACAACACCAGCATGGGCTAATCCCGAGATCCCTGCCTGGATTTGGTAAGCACGGAAAAGCCCTTAAACAAAGTCAAGATAAGCTAAGTTTTGAAATATGTGTGTTGATCACTATGGGGTTAGAAAGAAAGGATATCCTACCCAGAATCAACAGCTTGAATCAAATCTCCAAAAGGAAAACAGTTTGTGAAAAAGTCAGCTGCTTTAGTGTTACTGGAGTGGAGGGTAGAGGGAAGGGATGATGGGATTGATATAGTCCTAAAAGAATCATTTTAGTCAAAATGCACTATATCACATTTCACCTAAAGGATCCCTAAGATTTCTTTACACAATCACTTTTGCGAAGTGCTGGGTGAGTCTTATCATTCTGAATCTTTTCTTTCTTTCTTTCTTTCTTTCTTTCTTTCTTTCTTTCAGACAGGGAGAGAAACAGAAAGAGGGAGAGGGAGAATCCCAAGCAGGCTCTATGCTGTCAGCACAGAGCCCGACATGGTACTCAGTCCCATGACCCTGGGATCATGACCTGAGCCAAAATCAAAAGTTGGACCCTCAACCAACTGAGCCACTCAGGCACCCCTGAATGACACTAAGCTTTAACAAGCAAGCAGTAGTAAGACCCATGACATTGCTAGTGTCTCAGCTGTGCTCTGTGGACACGTCCATAGACAACCACATACAACCCTCAACCCTCAAAGTAGTTCTCTGTTCGTCTCTGTATGAATACATTGTTGAGTTGGGACAAATACAATACATCCCCCAAACTAGGAGAATGGAAGATGGTAATGCACAAAGGAGTAACTTTGAACCCTTCAAGTAATCTTGCAAAACTGTATTTCTGTCCCCGCTCTTGCTTCCTCGGGGGTTCTGGCTCCCATGGTGGAGCTCACACATCTCTTCAGTGCCTGTATGCACAGCCTCACCTCCGAGCAAGAAAGGCCAGGGGAGCCCTTGGGCTCCTATCCATTTGGAAAGTGATTGGCTCAGATGGAAGGTCCAATGTGGAATTCCAAGGTGGAATTCTCCCTAGAGCTTCCAGTAATGAATGCATCCAGGGACACCTTGCTTCAGGCTTGTGATTTCCAAGGTGAGTGCCTGGAATTTGGATTCATGGACTTGGTGAGTCCATGAACTCATTTTTTTAAAATAAACTATTTTATACATAAAGTACCACAAACTGTCTCATTTCTTAAAGAAAACTCTTTTTTTCTAAATTTCATTAAAAACATTTAATCCAAATACAGTTAATGTGCAGTGTTATATTAGTTTCAGGTGCACAAAATAGTGATTCAACAATTCCGTACATCACAAGTACTTATCACAAGTGCACCCCTCAATCCCCATCACCTGTTTCCCCCATCCCCCACCCACCTCCCCTGAAGTAACCACTAGTCTGTTCTCTGCAATTAAGAGTCTGCCTTTGTTGTCTTCTCAAAGGAAATTCTTAAGTTTCAATTTCATGAATATGTGTCTTTTTTACCAACAAGGTAAACATGATATGAACTGAAAGGTGTCAGACTTTGTTAATATTTTTGAAGACTTATGGCATGTTTTAAAGGTAATTCTCTAATGGCAGAAGACATTTTAGGAAAACTCATGAGAATTTAATTCATGTAGACTGTGACCACATAACACCATCAAATGTTATCAACTCAGTGAGGCCAAATTCATATACAACTTCACAAATTATGTTTTTTTTTCCCTTGGAATTGGAGTGATACCCTTTAACCCTTGGCCAACACTCTTGATGGGCCCTACAAAAGAACCACAGATTTCCCAGATGTATGGTAAGCTGCTCAATTATTAAGACCTGTTCCCTGGCCTTTCTCTCCATGTCGGCCAAGGTGCTTGAAGCAGCATACTTCTGAGTATCTGAAAGTCCACAGCTGCTCCCTAGCAAGGGGTAGTCAAGGGAAGTGCTCTGGGCTCAGGTGGGCATGGTTACTTTTAGGCATGGGAGAGGGGCCAGGGGGTATATAAGGAGAAGACTGAGGCCGCCCTTCTCATTTTGGTGGGTTGGGGCTATGAGGTTGTTTGTCTTGGGGACTCTGTTGTTCAGCGAGGATGGATTCTCTGGGGTGCTTGGCCCTGCTGCTGGGTTGGCTTGGGAAGATAAAGATACAGAACCAGAGGGCCTGGGTGATTTTGCTTTTCAGTGGGGCAAAGTTCCTGCTTTTTCTTCTCCTTCTCTAGCTGTCTTCTCCCTCAGCCTGCTCTCTGAGGACTCTCATGCTCTCCTATCTCACTCTGACCAGCAGAGGGGCAGACACACAGGCCACTTGGTGGCCTCTCTTGGGCTGTGGCTCTGTAGGGCCTGCTTCTTCCCAGAGGAAGCCTCCCCTCTTCTGAAGCCCCACTTTATCTCCAGCAAGAGGACCTTGAGAGGTGTATGTTCTCAGCTCAGTAGGCCTGGGTGAAGCTCGAGTTCCCTTACTGGAAAGAATGAGGCAGAAAGGACCTGAAAACTAACCTTCTAGAGAGTAGCAAGCTGAGGTCTGGAGACCTGCGGTGGAACCAAAGGCATGGGACAGGGGCCCCAGAATCCCTGGAGCCTGGGGAAACTGGGGGGGAGTTCAGGGCAGGGCATCCTCGGGGGAAGTGGATGGTCTCAGCAGGGAAGGTGGCCAGGAAGCAAGCAGGGCTGGGCTGTCTCTACAAGCTGTAGAATTAGAAGGAAAACAGTAACTGGGACTCCTTAATGGGAAAACTAGGCTGTGCTTCCTGCTCTCTCCTCTTCTGCATGGTGGATGGCAGCTGTCCTCCTGGTGCTCAATGAGTGATGTCTTCTGACCAGGTCTTCAAGGGACAACTGTTGAGATTAAAGATTAAATGGTTGGGTACTAGAACCTTCTGTAACCTTCCTAAAGTCTTAATGAGGTCCTAGAGCTTGGCTGCAGCCAATCAGCTGTGGAAACTAAGTGGCCCCTGTTACAGCTACAGGCTTTTTTGAACGCTTGGATATTTAAGTCAAGACCGTGGTTAAGCATCCCCTTCCAAATGAAGAAACGTGGGACAAAGAGGACAAGGGATACTTGTGGCATGTGGGCAACTGTTAGTGGACTCTGCTGTTCCCTCAAACTTCTGCAACTGAAGTCCTCCATCGATCCCTAAACAGAATGGCAACTGCTTTCTGCCACTTAAAGTCCACCTGGGGCCCAAAGTGCAACAGCCTTCATTGTCTAATTCCACTTTAGTCTTGGGTCTAGTCAGTACTTCCCTGTGACTTGAGCGATGCTCACTCACCCTGTAAGATCCTGTGGATAAGCTAGGTGACCACAGCCTCTGTGGTATGTGGGGTGTTATTGCTTCTCCCAGACACCTTGCTTCCCCCTCGGGGGGTGGGGTGGGCAGTGGTCTCTGAGGCTAGGCTGCTGACCACAGGGGAGGCTTAGGTCCAGGATTACCTTGGCTGGGGTGGCAGGAGGCCAGACTCTGTTTAGGAGTTGACGGATGCCATCCTGTGGCAACAACTTACACTTGAATATCTAAAATACACATCCCATCCAGATTTACCCTGAACTGTGAGGACCACAGGGCCTTCTGGGACTCCCAGGCCAGTCAGTATAGAGTCCCTTATCCTATTGTGGAACTGGCATCTGATCAACATAGGACATGCGAGTAAGCTGAATGACCAGGTGTTGGGGCGAGGAAAGCAATTGAGAATTGAAGTTGGCAGACTGCTGTCCTGAAAACCCGCTTCCCATCTCCGTGAAGGTATGGGGCTTTTGAAAGGCAGGGGGAAGGGAAGTGAACAGAAACGGGCTACAGCTGACCCCAGGCTTGAAGCAGTCAGGTCTTCAGCTGACATTGAGGAATGTGCTGGTTTGCTTCCTCGGAGCAGCGTGTTCGGTCTTCATTCAGTGTCTCCATTGAAATCTAAAAGCCCACTAATTCCCCAAAGGCTTCATGTGTGCCAACAGCTCTAGCCTGGAATAACAAGGGAGCCCAGACCACTCCAGAACCACTGGGGCCCTGCCAAGATCCTCTGCTTCCCCATTGCAGGGAATGGAGTGTGCTGATCTGAGGATACATGGAAGATGGGGTTCAGGAAGACCGCATGAATTCCTAACTTATCAGTTCTTCAAGTCTTCCTTCAATGCTTCATAACCTATCTTACAACTTGGAGGTCCATCATAAGTATGTGCTCAAACTTTTCACTGGTGGCAGGAGAGGGGTTGTTGCATCCACACGACTTCTGAAACAATGCTACGGGCACCAGTGACAGTCCCAACAAAGTGTATTGCAATAAGAGGCAAGGCAAACCGATTGATCGGGACTGACACTCTTGACCAAAGTGTGGTCTCGAACAGCCGGGGTACAGAGTTTTTGTAGCCAACCACATCGTCTTATCACCTGGGAACAGAACAAAGGAATAGTTCCCAGGTGGAAACAGTTCAAACAGGCCCCTGCCCCAACCCAATCAAACACTAATCCATCCCTTGATAGGATAAAGCTGTTGGCTTTAACACTATAGGTTAAGAGATGTTATTTCTTAAGGCTACAGGTTAGCCCTACACTACAATTTAACCCTTACAGGGATATGCTAAAGTTCAGAAACCACTGAACTGGAGTAGTAAAGGCATTTACCCCCTTCACTGGCTTAGATCTGAGTTTTTAGAACCCATTGCATGACTGGTTTTGACAACCTCCTGTGTGGGTTCAGCTTTCGGCTTGGTCCTGCAAAGTCCATGGTGACAAAGAATTACTCAAGATTTAAGCAAGTCCAGAGAGCTGAGAGGGAAGCTAAAGGAAGTCTTCTCAAGCTGCTCTTGAGCTTCCAAATTTATTAGGGACACATCTAGGGAAACAACGTGTGATGCACTAATGGCCTATGTGCCAGTAGGAACATATTGAAAATGTGCGGGGAAAACCAGGCTTTCCTGAGAAAAGAGCAGATGTAGAAAACAAGATACCCCATGTGATAACACGGTCTAAAGAATTTGAGCTCAAGCAGGACCTAACCCCTAGACCTACATTAAATAAGCAAAGCATGGTGTTTTCAGCGATAGGCCAAAGGCCATGTTCCACTTTCCAATGCATTCCTTATAATATCCTAACCCTCAGGATAGGACTTCCCACACCTCGGAGAGGACTAGTTCTCTGAACAGAACAAGAACACTTACCACCCCCCGCCCTGATCATGTATCAGGTTTTTACCCATGAAAATGTATTAAGAACTGTCTTTCATGGCGTGAATGGTGTGAGCATGGGGGCACATCTAAATAGTAGGGAGAACTGACCGCAAACCACAGCTGGGTTTTGACCAGTCTATCATGCGGCAGCCAGAACCAGAGATTCTGAGCCGGAGAAGGACCACACAACACCGAGGTATTCACTCGGGCAATCAGTTTTGACTAAGCCTATACAGAACATAAGGATTAAAATGAATTCCCTTAAACCAAAGGCCTAATCCTTAATGCTCCCTTTTCCAGTTAGTGACCATCGGATCGGGACTCCTTGTGTGACCTTACATCACCCAGGATTCACCTTAGTTTCCTAAATAGGCATGCAGATTCCACTTGTTAAGCTCTTGGTAATGGCGAGCATGGTCTCTTCTCTCCTCGCCCCCCACCCCCCAACCCCGCCTCTGGACTCCTGTTCATCTGACAGCCACACAGTCCTGTCTAGGAATACTGCAAATCCTAACTCTGCGGTGTTCTGTGGTTAAGGAGTAAGAGACCTAATCAAAGCAGAATGAAGACCAGACAGTTAGTTGTGCTATAATTTCCCGCCCCCCACCCCACCACCACCACCAACTGTGATGGCTAGATATCAGGGGGAACTCTGTCCTAGGGACATGGAGGTGACCCAGGATGGTCTGGGCAAGCTCCTAGAATCAGAGGGGGGGGGGGTTGCCTAAGGAGGAAAAGCCAAGGGAGGAGGTGGAAGGAATGGGTGAGATGCCAAAGGCCCAGCCCATGCCCCCCTCCTGGCCCTAGGAGGCAGGGTGCCCTTTGTGGAGTTTACCCCAGCATAACCTTCTGGAGCATCCACCACTGAAATGAGGCTCCCACCCCCACCTGAGTGGCTATTGCTGCCCTGCCTTACTTTGTTGGTTTGGGTTCCCACTCTGTCATCTGGCCTGAGTACAGGAAGAACCAGAGGTGTCAGGTGGTGGTGGGGGGGGGTGGATAGTAGGGAGATGTAGGGCCTGGAAGAAAAGGGGCCAATGTGGAATCCTAGTAACTGGCCATCAATTTCCTGGTTATCAATATGCTTTGTCTTATAAAGTGTTTCTAATGGAGTAGAAAGCATACCACTTTCTAACTATACACCTAAAAATCCTTGCACAGTTCCTAGACACTTAATAAATTGTCTTTGAAATCCTGGGAGGCTCTTCTGTCTTGTACTCCTGCCATGGAGCTCATCTTTGAGGATAGTGGGCTCCTCTTCCTACCTACGTGCAGTCTTGCAGTAGCTTTTACAGTTAGTTGATCCTGCAGTTTACATGTGTGTGGCTCAGCATGTCACCAATAAGTGGTGGCCCTGCGAGTTTGGAACTTGCCCCACACAAGTGGCCGATTCCACTCTGGCCAGCACCAAAGATCCCTTGCAAAGCTGACTTTTCAGGAAATAACCCAATCTTGAAGACCAATCCCTGCCACCTAAGAGTTCAAGGTGATTCTATTTGAAACTATACCCCTGTGGATCTGTGTATCCCTGGTCCCATCTTCACTTTCTATAACCTGGAGGCTTCTGAAAGCAGACGTTTCACCAGGGGTACCCTGACTGGAAGGTGGGCTCTGTGCTTTTAAGCCCTGTTCTTGCTGAAACCAGTTCAAGCCCAAGGTGGGAATGTGGGGCTCCTCAGGGCCTCCCCCTGGCCTGTCCACTGTCCTTGTCCACGTCTACGTTGTGCTGTAGTGCTTCCTCCCAGCTGCTGACTCTCGGTGCCTAGTAGATGTAAGCTCTGCTCCAGGCTCATAGGATAGAGACCTAAAAGACCAGGTCCCTCTGCCCCAGACCCTTCAGTGAGTAGAGGTTGTATAGTAGCAATAAACCGGGAACAGGGTATATGGGGGCAGGGGGGAATGAAAGCTTTGGTCTTGTTGGCTTTCCCTAACGTTGGCTGTATCCTCCAGATGCTTCTCTCAAATCTAGGTTGCCTTTGTCATCTTGGCACACCATCTGCAGTCTTGTCCAAGCTTTGATCATCTGCCCCTTCCTCTTGGATCTCCCTCTGCAAGCTGGTGGCAGGCAACCCTATCCGGCCCGTTCTAGAGGAGTCCAAGTAGCACTGCCTTGGGAAGACTTTGTCTCCATGCACATGATCACCCCATAGCATATGTCCTTGGAAAAATGAGCAACACCAGGAAAACGGAGCACAGAGCAGCAGTCAGTGAGGAATCCATACTTGAGTTATGGTCCCACCACAACTTTTCTCCTAGAACACAGGATTATGCTTTTGTTTTCCCCTCCAGCATGGTTCTTGATGCAGAGAGAAGCTATATGAGAAGGGAAAGATAATGGTGAATATCTCCTTCAGCTTTATCCTACAAGTATCCTCACCCAGTTCATCTGGAAGAACTCTCCTGTACCATACTTAAAGGTCTCTCTAGGTCTGAGTGATCTTAACTGCAAACCTGCAACTCCTGGTTCCTGAGGCCAGGCCAGCAGGTATAGGCTCACCTCAAACATTACAGGTTCCATTCGGAACCACTGCAATAAAATGAGTATCACCATGATCCTCAGCTTCCCAGTGCAAAGAAGGTATGTTTATGCTATACTGCAGTCCAAGTATGCAGTAGCAGGTCTGAATGATGGCTGCTAAAAAAAAAAAAAACAAAAAAACAAAAAAACAAAAACAAAACAAAACAAAAAAAAAAAACACTAACCATGGAGCTGTCAATCTTATTACTGCTGGAGATTCTTGCCTTGGTGGTAGTTGAAGTCTGGGGTATCTGGCAAGGTCTTAAGATGACCATAAAGTTTGCCATATTGATTCCTCGATGTGTGATGCTGTTTGATAGCATTCCTCTCACCATAGAACTTTCAGAATTGGATCAGTCCTCAAACCCTGCAGCAGTTTTATCAGCTAAGTTTATGGAATACTTTCAATCCTGTCACTTCAATCTTCACAATGTCCTCACCAAGAGCAGATTCTACCTCAAAAGCTACTTTGTTTCTCCATAAGAAGAATCTTCCATAAGATAGGACTCCTCATTGGCAAGTCCTATCAGATGGTAGCACTTCAGGCCCCACGTCTTATTCTGGTTCTCTTGCTGTTTCCACCACATCTGCAGGGATGTCCTCCAATGACGTCCTGAACCCTCCAAAGTCCTTGAGGGTGGGTATCCACTTCTTCCAAACTCCTGTCTGATATTTTGACCTCTTCCCATGAATCACGAATGTTAATGGCATCTAGAAGAGCTGAAGTAAAGCTGAATCCTTTACCTAAGGTTATCAATTTGCCTAGATCCATCAGAGAAATCTCTATCCATGGCAGCTATAGCTCTATGAAATGTCTCTTAAGACTTGATTCATGGGCTGCAGGATGGATATTAGTAGACGTGAAAATCTTGCTGTAGGTATCTTTTAGCATCTTGGGTGACCAGGTGCATTGTCAATGAGCCAGTAATGCTTTGAAAGGAATCCTTGAGCAATAGGTCTCAACAGTAGGCTTAAATCCTCAGTAAACGGGGTCATAAACAGGACAGGTCGTCACCCAGGCACAGGGAAAGGTAGGCTTAGCATAATTCCTAAGGGCCCTAGGATTTTTGGAATGGTAAGTGAGCATTGACTTCAACTTCAACTCCCCAGTTGAACTAGCCCCCAGCAAGAGAGTCGGCCTGTTTGCCTGGCTTCAAAGCTTTGGAATTGACTTCTCTCCATCTATGAAAGTCCTTGATGGCAAATAGGCATGGCAGTGGGGCAGTTAGAGCACACATTAAGTTTGCCTTCCTACATGAGTGTGGTTCATGGTGTCCTCAAAAATTACAACCGTAATCTCACAGATGCCATAACAAACATAATGAAGTTTAAAATGAGACCAAAATGAGATAGGCATGAAATAAGCAAATGCTCTTTATGTGGTTGGAAAAAGTGCCAATAGACTCCCTCAATGCAGGATTGCCCCAAACCTTCAATTTCGTTAAAGGAAACTACCCACAATCCTTTATTTTGCAAAGCCAAAATAAAGCAAGGTATGCCTATATCTCCATGTGCTGGGCTTGTTCAGCCAGGGAGCTGACTATGCTGCTTTCCTTAGTTCTCTCTGCAGACCAGCTCTCTGCTTGCCCAGAGCATGGGGCCCTCACGATAACCCCTCCACAATGGCTGGCCAAATCCAGGAGTACATGTATTCTGAATTTCTATTTCCTACTTTCTGAGTAGGAGTTCAATGGGTCTGTAAGAATGTGGCTTGATTTCTTTTACTAGGACCTGTGGTGGCAGGACTGGGGAAGTGAATAGGTCCATAGGCCCAAAGCTCAGAGCTTCAGCCCTCACTACTGGAGGTGCCAGTTCAGTGATGCATAGCAGGAAAGAACCAAGACAATAACTCATCAGTGAGGTATGAGTAACAGGGAGCCTGGGTGTTTCCAACCTGTGGAGCTTCTCCCCAGTACATCCCTGGGTGCTGACTCTCACTATCTTAATGTTAAAAACCTCCCTGAGTATGGGGTCACAGTAGCTAAAGCCACCAGAACTCTTTCCCCAAACACATCCATTTTCTTCAGACTTCTCTCAATCTTGGGGGTTTCCCCTAAGGACTTTGATTCAGTGGCTGGTGTGCATTCCTAGAGTTCCTGGAGGCTATAGTCCAGCTTTTCCTGATTCTGGGTTAAAGCCTGTGCCTTTTGTATTTGAATGGCCTAAATACTTTGCCCTCTTCAGGGTTTCCTGTGCTCCTACTCCTCTTTCTGGGAGGCCTACACCCAAGATGCCCCTTCTTAGTCACTGCTATCCTTATGTGGGATTTTCTTCCCTTCTCTGACATCTGCTAAACTTCTCCCTCGAATTTCCTTCAATTTAGTAGAATCCTGCAGGTTACATAATATTTGGAAAAAATCACTAAATACTTCCCTGAATGGTGACTTTCAGGCAAGTCACTTAGATCCCTGGTGTACACCCTGAACTAAAATCCTCCCAGGTCACCCTCCCGTGTATACCTGCAAGATCTCTCCCTCTTCCCCCATGGTTCCTAAGGTAGGTCTTTGGTCAGAGAGCGCTTGACATTCTCTACAACCTTGGAAAGAATTTGTACATGATCGTCTGTCTACTCCTTAAATGCTTTTACCTAGAAACTATTCTAATCTGTCCCATGCTTTGACCTATGGTCATACATGGTTTTCTTCTACCATATGTGGAGGGTTTAGATATTGACTTGAGGCTCTCTACACCTATTTCTTGTAGCTACCTTCCATTCTATGTAAAAGACTGACTACAACATTCCAAATTTTCCACTGGCTGCCTAATTGTAACAATCTGTCCTCAGTGACTTGTCCATCAAAATCCGCAAAATTCAGAGAATACCTGTGGTTGCCTCAGGGTATTCCTTTACTAGCTCTGCTTCTGTTGGTCTCCTGAGCACTTCCATTGAGGGCCCTCTCCTTTTGTAGTTCGCGTTGCCATGGCATCAGTAGCCACTTGCATGTTTCTCTCCTCCCCTGTCTCTACCCCCCTCTGATACCTGGGCAACATATCTGAATTCGAGTCTGAGCTGCCTGAATTCAAAGTAGCCATGAGGTAGCTAATGGGACTATCTTGTAGGTTTCCAGAGTATCCTCTAATTCTGCTATATCCTGTTCCCAATCTTTGTGATAATGGCAGTTGGAAGAAATGTGGGGCCTAATTTCCCAGACTTAAGATGAGCCAAACCATCAAATTACAGATTTTAACTGGTGGATGTGCCGACTTTGTGTCTTCAGGTTGACTCCCATATTAATCAACTCAAGACCTGAAACCTCTCAACTCTGAAAACTGTCTTCATTCTCAGAATCCTTTGAATACCATAAAAGGTTAGATAAAGCTGCTACCTGCATTGAAACCAGTAACTGCAGGAAATGAGGTTGGGGTCCAACCTTTCTCACATACCTTTCAACTATGAGGATGTGTTAGAGGCTGGCATGGAGGGAGATGGGAGACCGATAGACGAGATTGGTGAGGGAGTTTACCAGGTGGCTACAACTGTAAGGTCCTGGGAAAGCTTAGATGGCATGCTCTGTGTTGGGCTAAGAAGAGCTGCACGCTTCTGATGTACATGGAGACAACACCTCCTGGGTGGTGGCAGGATGTGCCATTTTAAGAGGGCTAAACTTTCCTGGGAGCCTCTCTTGCTCTAAATCTCAAATTCTAAGAATTCTTCCTGAAATGCCAGCTAGTCGTTCCCCAGCGGTACCACAAGGTTCTTTTGGGAACATAGCTGAGCATCCTGTGCCTGGAAGAGGGTCAGGATCAGTTCCATTTCACAAATCTCCAAGCTCTCAGATGGGGGAATACATCTGGGGTGATGAATATCTGAATGTCTGTCTTTTCTGTTACCCATGCATTAAAAAGGAAGAGCTACTTTCTGTACTCCTGAGATGGGAACAGTTAAAATCTCTAACCGTGTCCAAATCTAATGCCAAGATGCTTGGTTCCCTGGGATTTGTGCCCAAAGGGGTAGATGCTGGACATGGACTATGATGGCATTCTCCAGCCACGTAGCTTGTGTTGAGCTGGTGCCAAACAAGCAAGGTGGAGACCCAGACCTTCTCTGGCTATATCACAGTAGCCTAGAGGGAGCCAGCCTCTCAGGACATGAATCAAGTCCTGGCTTCTGCTAACTATCCAGGTATATTTTCAGGACATGATCGGGGTTGACTAAGCTGAATCTGGACCATGCTGAGAAGCTTATTTTTAGCATTGATTGAGAATGCAATACTTCTTGCAAAAGGCAAGTTAATCAGCCTCAGCTCTTTGGAGAACTTGCTATTCAATATTGTCTGTCCTAGTTTCCTAACCTATGTGTGCATGTTGGACTTCTTGTGCTACATCCTGTATTTTTCCTATGCTGTTTCTGTATCCTCCATCTTCTCTGGACTACTTTCACCTCTATTTCGTCTCCTAAGTGTTCCTATTCCTCCATCCACTGAGTGAATTCACAAGAGGACAAGGAGATACTGGAGTCTAGCTAGGAACACTCTGTAATCTGCCTTTAGGATAATGGCAGTGCCAGGGATGAGAGATGCTGGAAACTCACAGAGCCCAAGAAATCAGACCAGACCTACTCACATAGCCTGGGAGGGAATAATGCCTGAATTTGTGACCTGCCACTGGAACAGGTGCAAGTCCAAGTTGTGGCTAAACACTTGAAGCCACAAAGTTTCAAGACAGACAGCCCTACAGGGGAGCACATCTGCAGTGGGTGGAGTTCAGAGGGGCAATCACCTGTCCCCTCCCCCACTCCCCAGGAGTTCAGCAGAGGTGCATGGCAGAAAGCAGTTACACAGAAAGAAACTGCAGGTCTACTTGGTGGCCAAGAGGCTTCCCACACACCAGGTAGGGAGAGAGGAATTGGGCTTTTCCCATGATAAAAGTGTGGCCAAGATTCCTCAAATGAGGAGCCGGTCTCAGAGTCATTTGCTGGCAGAAACTACTTAGGAGGGTCTAATTCAAAGGACAAATACATGAACATCTTGTTGGACGTCCTTAAGATGGCATCAGTCAAGATACTGAATTTAGCTTTAGAAGTATCTTATGGATAGTCAAAACTTAAATGTCCCTTCCTCTACAAGAAGGGACTAAACCTTGGAAATAACTGTCCTTACAGAGCCTGACATGTGAGGGACCCCAGGGTTAGTGTCCTCTGCTTCCGCACTGGGAGGAAGGTTCTGATGGAGCTACTGCAGGAGAAAGACTCACTCGTGATCCACGAAGGGGGGTTACAACCTCCTGTAGGAGGATCTTGAAAGCTAAATTAGGACTTAAGTTGGATAATGTAGATGAGTAAATGAAACTGGTTGGCTTCTATGCCGGTATTCCTGATGACTTCCGTGAGTGTTTCATTGAGATACTGTCAGTATGGAAGAGCAGTTGTCATTATCCATTGAATTGTAACCACTAAGTTCTTACGGGGAATGAGAAAAGAAACCAAATAACCTTAGGGATAATCCTGGAATCGCCTTTACTTCTAAAATGTGTGTTGTAAGCTTTTTTTTTTTTTTTTTTTTTTTGCTCTGGATTGAAACGGCTCACCCAACTGGCTAAGGATTTCAGTGTATAGTGGGAAATTTGGATTGGAATTCTAGAGTCTTCTGAGGCTCTGGAGACAGTAGCTTTTATAGGTTGCCCTATGAGAAGAGTAGCTTCTTACTACACAGAATCTTGCCACTGTTGTCTTGGACTGTTGCTTACTCTAAATTCTTAGAGAATGTTAGTGATGACCTGAGAGCCTGTCCGATATCTGAAGGGAATCCCAAATTAGTGTCCCCTTCCTCAATTTCCAGCCACAATTGGGTTGCCATGACTTTGATCTATGCCTTCCTGAGCCTATATCCTTGTTGGTGGGTACTATATGACTGGGGCTGCTAACACTGGTCTTGCCAGTAGAATATAGCTGCTAGTGCTCCTAAAGCAGACCCCCATCATCCAAGGCAGACAAATTCAGCTTGCTCATGCCCTCAGGGACTTTAAGTGGGGCTGGAGATACATCTCTAGGAGTTGAAGAAACCAGACTTTCACATAGGTGAGAGTGAGTATACTTTAGGCAATGGAGAGAAATAATAGAACAGTAATACACAAAGCCAAGGGACTATAGTAGGTCCAAAAACCTTCGTGCAAGTTGGTTGGAGGTGGAAGATAGAAGTAGTAGGCTAACACTCGAAATAGGAGACCTGGAATCCAATCCTAAAAGCAGAAGAGGAAGCTAAGGGTTGATTCGGGCCTGGGTGGAACACAAGTCCCTAGCTTTGGGCTCTAAGATCTCAGTCAGGTGGAGGTAAGTTTTCTTTTTTGTTTTCCTTTTTTTTTTTTTTTTTAAACCTCCCCTTCCCTTTAAGGGATGCCCACTGGGTTTCATGCCAGAGCAAGATGGGAAATAAAATTTCTATAAGGGCAAGATGTTCTGGATCAGCTTGCATTCCTTTAAGTCTCATAAACCTAAGCTATTTCTTTTCCTTTAGAACAAGGAGAAGCTAGAAATACAGATAAAGGAGGAATGAATGTAGTCCGTGGCTGGACAGGACCTTTGATCTCATTGTATGAGGAAGACTTCTGATAGTCCCTCTTCTTGGGAATCAAGGTGTAAATCCTAAGGGATTGGAAGTTCTGTAGGTGTCTCTATTCAGGTAAATCGATCTCTGGTAACATAAATCTATTAATTACTTGGACATGTGTGGCAATTGGCCACCTCTTGAGTCTTAAAACCTCAGTCCAAATTTTAAGCACACACTGCTCACTCGAACTTCTCAAAATATTGAAACTATAGCTTGATGAAACTTTAAAGCTAGAAGACCTTCAAAAGGTCAATTTACATCACCATCCAAGATACATTGATAGTAGACTCCAAGGGTGGGATCGATTTCAAGGAGTCTTCCTACCACAGAGCTGGTCACTGCCTAACTGCAAGTGATTGCATGAGAAATCGGAAGACTCCTAAAAAGCCTTGAAGGGTCAAGAACTGTCCAACATCTCCAAGAACAAACTCAAGTCGTGGTTACCTTATTCCAGGTTGTCTGGGAAATGTAACACACAGACGAGAGATGCTTGGTTATTCTATACGCATTTGAGCACTTTTTTGAAGGACTCGTTCAGGGCCTGAGAGTATTTCCTTTCAAAGGATAAGCCATTTAGATGCCAGATGATATAAAGGAGTTCCAGCTTTATGGTGGTCCATCCTAAAGTCCTTGAAGTTCAAATCCAGAACAGTCATCATAGAATCATCTGGGGCTAGGTAACCGAGATTATGGGTAACTGTGGACTGCCTTGGTCCCAGTAGCTCAAATTCACAGATCTACACTCAAAATACAAGTTCAAGAAAATGTTCTAGGCCCTAAAATCATAACCAGATCATAAGGATGGATATCTGAGGATATTGGTGAGGGTAACTGAAAATAATCACAGGGTCATGACAAGAGATGGGAGGTAGAAAAACCAAGTTACAACATATGTGGCTTTTAGCACAAGTTTTGAGGAGGCCAGGTTGGACACAGGATGAAAGAGCATCTGAGAACTTCTATCCCACATGGGATTGTGGCCACAGGACAGGCAGCAGGGAATGAACTTTTCCCATGGTCAGGTCAACTTTTCTTGGTCTTTATAAGAATATTGAGAAGTTGAAGTGGGGATATCTGTGACCCTTCCCAAGATCACTGTAAAAGGTTGCTGTGAAGCCAAAGAAGAGAAGAAAAAAACATCTAGACCTTTATCAGAACCTTTTAAACAGATCACCATCCTGTCTGCCCTCTCCTCTGGGTGCTCATGGAAGACCGTGCAACAAGAATTCCATTTTCAAAGTTTGTTTTTGAGAGCAAGTGGTGGAGGGGAAGGAAGGGACAGAGGGATCTGAAGGGGGCTCCGTGCTGACAGCAGTGAGCTGGCTGTGGGGATTGAACTCGGAAACCGTGAGATCATGACCTGAACCAATGTCCAAAGCTCAACTGACTGAGCCACCCAGGTGCCCCACAATTCTATTTTTAAGGCTTTCTGACACAAGGCTGATGCTTCCACAAGGTTAGTCTCATTAAAGTTGCTTAATGAATTACTAAACCTATTAAACGTTAGGAAGTACAGGGTCCCAGGAAGAAGCAGATGCCCAGACCAAGTTTTAGACATGAGACCTAAGCAGCAGTGAAGGGAAGGAGGGAGAGGGAGAAGCAGGGTTGATCCGACGGAAAGGTCTAAATTTTGAAGCCAACCCAACAAGGCCTCTGTTAATCCAGCACAGAGCTCTGGAGCTGACGTGTCTGAGTAATCCTGCAAGATACCCACCCACCCTTCTTGCTCCTGGAAACACTTGTGTAATCCAGTGGG
This sequence comes from Panthera uncia, assembly GCF_023721935.1. Lineage (NCBI taxonomy): Eukaryota > Metazoa > Chordata > Mammalia > Carnivora > Felidae > Panthera > Panthera uncia. Next base: position 4,293,669 of record NC_064812.1, on the reverse strand, counting down.
TCCCATTGCCTGTCCTACACCCCAATCTCCTGAGAATCCTAGGATGGCTACCCCACTGTCCACCAGCACTGGGACCTTATAGATAATCTCCGAATCAAATCCTGGACAGTGTTAGATTTCTTCCCACTGTGTCCAACCAATGGGAGGAACCAGTAGGAGACTGCATCAGGCAACACTTCTGAGTGGGCTACATGGGTCACATTTCAGCAGACAGGATGATGAATTGCTTGTGAAGGAAGTCCTTAAGCTCCAACTACACGCTTAATACAGTTATCCATTCAGGGTGGGCATGGTCACAAATAAGTCCTCTGTCTTGGAGATGGGTGCACAATTATGCATCCCCATGGACTCCTGACCTCTGGTGCCTAGTTTAATATCTTGGCTACATCTTTTAACTAGGACTAGGTGAGGGAGTGTGTAGCTTTCCTTTAGTCGGTCATATGAAATTCTCCTCAGTGTCTAGATTTCCATATACCCTGTGTCCCAGGACCAGCTCTGGAATCCCCTCCAAGAGTAGGGTTAAATGAAGAACCAAGACCATGGCTTCAAGTTTAAGAAAAACTCCTTGGGTATGTGATCCTATGTATTCTATTGAGCATTGAAGTCTTCCCACAATGTCCTAATAGGAGACTCTGGTATTGGGTGTGTTCTTCTATCCTTAAAGAATCTGGAGCTCTATATCTGGGCTTCTTCCTAGAAATGTTATCCAGTTTCCTAATGGAGTCTCTAGGTCGTATCTTGGGCCATGCAACTCCTGTAGCTCATGGAATGACTTTCCTGCCCTATGAATCCAGGCTCCATGTGCCTGGGCTGCTGCCAATGTAGGAGACCCTAAAAACAGGAAATGTCCTCTTAAAGTAGACTTGCATCTAGAGTCCATGGTCAATAAGTGTTGCCCCAATTGTCCTGGTCTTTGACTGTAACTTCAGTAGGCCTAACTAGGGTGGGCAGCAAGGAGAACAGGTTGGAGAGGCTTTAAGCTGAATGGAGGTCATTGACTTCTGACCGGATGAGCCTGATTCAGAAGACTAATAAATCCCAGCACCTACACTGACCACTTGGAGAAGGCAGTTTTTAATGAATTGCCCTGGTCTATGGTTCTGGCCCATCTCTCAGCCTCATTAGTTGAACTTTAACCCACTAGAACACCATTCTATGTAGAGCAAAGGTTCAGGACTTTTTATGCTAGTTACCTCCCACTAGTAAGGGTACTGGCAAACTTTAGAAACTGGTTTGCCATTCCTGTGGGCACAGGGTTTGCAAATGCTATGAATAGTCATAAAAATGTATGTAGAGATTAAAACTGATTTCTTATCTGTTTTAATTAGAAAAGAACATAAACCTATACACACTCAAAACCAACTACCGTGATGCCTCCTGGGGCAGTGTGGGTGTGATGAGCATGGGCATGGGTAGGAGCTAGCCTTCCTGAGTCAAAACCCAGAGCCTTTCCTTTTTCTCCCTCCCCACCCATAGGATTTTTGAGGGCTTAGGCAGCCTCTGGTTTGTCAAGAAATGGGTTCAGTAAATAGAAACTCTACAGAGCTGAGCTGACCAAGGAAAAGGGCTGGGGTCCATATGGAAGCAGACTCTTCACTGAGGGTCCCCAGAGAAAAATGGAAGAATGCTTTCCTACATCACCTGCTTAACCCTTGTTCACTGGAAAGGCTGAGATGGACACAAGGTGGCTTTTGGTGATGAGCTAAGGGGATGGCATAGGTATAAAAGTTAAGTGTGACTATCCAAAGCAATGTAGCTTTCTGTGGGTGGAGAAGCAAAATTCCCTTCCAACGCTGGTCTGTCACTACCCAGAGGAAATAAAAGGTGTTTGGAGAGATGGACTTTCCACAAAAAAGGATGGAGGAACATTGATGTCACAAGTCAAAAGACGGTATTGCCTGACCATGAAGAACCTGTTTGCCCGTGGTTCGGAGTCCAGCCCATGATGGATGTCCCTAAAATGCTCCTGCTTTGAGGTAGAGCCAGCACTGGATCTCAAAACTCCCAGTAGGGCACATCCAGAGAGTGGGGAAACCAGATGTGATGTTTAGGAAGGAGGACCTTAAAGAGACGAGTCACTAGAATTTCAGGCTGGCATCAGCTGAAGCCTGGGACCCAGGACTCAGGGCTGTGGCTTGGAGCTGCTTCCAAGCTGGATGTTCTGGGAAACCACTGCCCAGACCCATGGCTTGGTCACATTTGCTTATTACTGTTGCCTGCTGGGCCTGGATACCTGGATACTGATCTTTATTCCCTTTCCTGATTGCAGGGGTGGGGGGTGGCAGGGTGCGGGGAGAGGTGGGAGGCTGCTGGATTGCAGACTTCTCAGGCATGACCTGAAGCAGTTTTGTTCAAGGCAGTGAGCTACAACTGATGCCTAAGCATCCCTCCCAGAATCCCTGACTCCTGGAGTGGTTTTGTCCACAGAACACCAGGCCCCATGAAATGGGATTACCTAGAACCAAGGTGACCTTTCCACCAATGTCCAGTGTTGTCCATAAGGCAAAGGTGGCTGTTGGAGAGGTGCTCTCTGTACTAGGTGGAGCTTCCTATGGAGAAACTCCAGAACCCAAAACTAATTTTTTGCTTCCCTGGCCCTTTTTGAGCTGAGATATGTAACCATTCCTGCAAAGAGGTCTTATGGAGGCATCTTGACAGACAATTGTGGCCAAGAGCTGGACTGTGGAAGCCTGATGGCCCCTTCTCTAGCTCCATTTAGGAACAAGAATCTGTCTCTTGTGCCTAGAGACACAGTGCTAACTGTAATGCTCTGAGAGCAGGGCACATGTGCAGTTGTACATTCCCCACATGTGCTGGTGGGGGATCTGAGGGCAGAAAGGATTAAAGTCAAGGAGTGTAGTCTCTGGTCCTAGGTCTGGCTCCTTTCTAGCAAAAAAAAAAAAAAAAAAACCTTTCCTGTCCAATCTCTCCTGGTCATGTAGAAATGGGGGGTGGTTGATTCTTTCATTCTAGGTTGTGGGAAGGCCCCCTGATTTCTCTGGGGCTTGTGAAACACTTGTGTGGGAATTAGGCTCTGGAAGCCTCATGGCCTTCAGATAATGTCCTCTGATTGGGTCTCCTCTGCTCTGGGACACTTCACCCTGCCTCTCAGGTGTGTGAGGACCTCCAAGACAGGAAATGTGGGTGAGGGCAGGGGTTCCATGAAGGCCCATTTAAAAATCAAAAAGACAGGACGTGGATTGACTCATGAGCTGGACCCAAGCACTGGGAGGCTCCTCACCTCCTCCCATCCTTGGAGGGAGGGTTCTCCTTCCCTGCTCCCCTTCCAGAGGCTGCTCCAAGGACACGCCCTCAAGGGGAGATGCAGCCCTGTGCCGTGTATGAACCTGCACCCAGGCAAGGCCTCTTTATCAACTCTTAAGACCTATGGGCGAGTGTGAGGATCCACTTCTCTTGCTGCCACCCAAGACCCTCCTCAAGTGGAGTTTCCCTTTGCTTCTTAAAACTACTGCTTACTGACCTGGAGCAGCCTGCCTGTGGGTGTCTCCCAGCACTCTGCCTATGGGGGCTGGTTTCAGATTTCACCCGGGAAGCTCCTGAGGGAAGCTTTGTGACATCCAGGAGACCAGCTGGAGGATGAATCAGTGGAGATATGGCTGAGGTCTGCCTCAGTATGTTTATGAAATATGTTCTGGTCAGGGGTACCTGGGTGGCTCAGTCGGTTAAGCGTCCCTTCAGCTCAGGTCATGATCTCACAGTTCACGGGCTCGAGCCCCGCATCAGGCTCAGTGCTGAAAGCTCAGAGCTTGGAGCCTGCTTCAGACTGTGTGTCTCCCTCTCTGCCCCTCTGCCACTCACTCTGTCTCTCTCATCTTAAGATAAAAACGCTAAAAATGTTTTGGTCATTGTGGTTAGCAGATCACGGAGGTCTTGTCATGCAAACCTGTCCTACAGGCTCTCTGGGTACACCGTGGTGTTCAGGTGCATGAGTGCATGCTGCCTGGGGCCTCTGCTTGTCCTGTGGTTGCCCTCAGGACAGCAGGCGCATGGCCGCTAAGCACACGTTGATGCATTGATGGTCCAGGATTAATTTTTCTTACCTTCTGAGTTTTCTGAGTTCTAGAACTCCCCCTGTGGTGAAGCCAGTGAGCTTTTGACCCTGGTTTCATTTTCAAAAGCTATTACTTAACAGAAACAGGTTATTCCTAGGAGCCTTGATTTCTTTGCAAGACTGAGGGAATTACTTTTCTCACATAGGTGCTGTTGAACCACACAATAAAAGTGATAGGATGGGAAGACATGAATCAAAGAGGGTTTAACAGGGTCTGACTTCTCCAGAAGTAGGGGTTTGGGTGAGCCATCCATTGGATGTCTGCTCTGACAGATGAATCTTGTTACTTCAAATTTGTCAAGGTAGTGACCATCAGGGTAGCTGAGGACAGAGCTCCAGTACCCACCATAAATACAGAGGTCATGGTATGGCCCTCCCCCTTCCCCAGCAAGGGGCTACAACTAGCTGCAATAACCCAGTGGTCCAGAGAAGGCAGCCAGACCTGACCTCCATGCTTTGTTTCCCAGGATCTCCGTGCTATCTAGACAGACTAGGGACCATGCAAGCAGGACAGGACTGTGGTTGAGAAGTAGCAGGATTGGAGTCCAGGTGGCAAATCTCAACATCAACAAGGTGCTTCCAGTTTTCTACGAGCCTGGGTTTATGTAACAGTAGGCCACCAGCACCAGTCCATTGAATCTGGTGATGTGTTTTGTGGCTTATTTCTTAATTTTAACTTTATTTTTTGAACCAAGACAAACAAGGAACCAGTCCCCCTTAAAAGGAACTAGATCCTTTTCTGAAAATCTCTATAGGAAGAACATGGACAAAATCCTTCTCCCGGACAAACCAGATGGGTCTGTCTACTTTCTAGTGGATTGACTTGAGCAATTCTCAAGACTCAGGTTACAAGGTCTAGTCTAAAGGCTCAGGGCTTCTGTGGGGCCAGCTCTACCCCCCCCCCACTCTGTGTCTGCCTCTTCCTGATGGGAAGACTGAAGTCAGGGCAAAGAGGCCCTTACTTGACTACATAAGGGCCAGGAAGCAAGAACAGCAGACCTACTGGAGAAGAGGTAACCTTTAGGAAGGGATGGGATGAATGAGTCACATCTGCTCAAGTGTTGAAGCCTGAGTGTTGACCAATCACTGTGTCACTGGTGGTGGGTGAGGTGGGGCACCACTTGGCAGCCTTTGTGGAGATGAAGTCTTAGACTAGTAAGTCCTAACATCTGAAAAAAGACCAGGCAAAGTCATGATCTGCAACTGTCCAGTACTGGGTTGTGGAGACTTGAGCCTTATATGTTGGAGTCCACTTTCTCACAGGGCCCTTAACTGGCCTTACAGACCCAAGATAAAGATAGATTATGGGGTTCACCTCATCGCAGCACTCCGTGCCCATGCATGTGAGCAGCTCTAGAAGGCTGTACACTTGAGTCTTCTGGGTCCCCCAATGAGACTGTTACCAAAACCCAAATTCAGCTGCTTACTGCTCAAAAGTCAATGCTTGAGAGACCAGTGTTGGTGGGAAAGGAAAGGTTGCTTTATTCAGGAACCTAGAAAGGTAATGGACTAGTTTCCCAAAGACCCATCTCTCCATGCAGGTGAAGCAGAGGGATTAAAAGGGAAGGTGCTAGAAATAGGGGATTATGTGCAGGAGAGGCTGGTGCTCAGCAGTTGATCATTTGTTCTCGAACAGCTTCTGGCTTCCTTCATTCTACCAGAAGATGGGGTTCTCAGGTGTCCCTCCACTAAAGGATACCCCAGCAGCCCTATAAGCCATGTCCTGACAAGGCAGTCCAGACCCCTCCCCCCGCACCAGGAATCAAGGTGGTCTGTGGTAGCTGTTCTCGAGTGTGGTAAGGCCTAATCTTCTGGAAAGTCTGGTCCTCTTTTTCCTCAAGGCAAGTGGTCTGCAAAGTCCTGAGGGAAGTACCTTAGGTCTACCAATTATGGGGTCTAGGTCAACAAGCAAGGGGTGCATAAGCCCAAGGCAAGTTCACATTTAAAGGAGTAGATTGGGGTGCTATCTCAAAGTACAACTTGCAGATATACTTCCTGTCCTTCTAGGACCCTTTTCTGAAGCCAGGTAAATGTATTCGACTTCAAGCCTAATGTCTTAACTGCCCAGCTTGACCCATTCACTACAGTTGTGCTGGTGGAAGATGCTGTTTCTGGGCAGAAGCTACTGATGGAAGGGACCCTATCACCTGAGTCAGAGGTTCTGGCCATGTGATCAGTTTTACTTGTTCCTGACTAGATCTACAAACTAGGAATGGGTCTGTGTCCTGTCTCCTTCAAGGTGCCTAAAGATAAGTCTCACATGTCTTTGCTCTATGTAGGCTGGCTCCCGAAGCAGAGGGGGCATAACTGTGCTAGCAAGAGTTCAGGTGCCTGTCTATAGTCCTGTGACCTGGAGACAGAGGAGGCCAGAGCTCCCATTCCATGCAGGTGTCCTCCAAAATGAAACTTCTGCTTTTCTCTGATGCCTCTACAACAGCTATGCCTTGTACTGGGTCTCCTGAAGAGCCTTCTCCAGTGGGCCAGGATTTGGAGAACTCTAGGCGTCCTGAGTTTGTGGAGGAATAAGTATGCTGTTAAGCTGCATAGGGGTCCATGTTTGGCTATTTCTTCGAAGTGGTTTTAGGAAATGTCCAGCCTCCAAACCTGAAAGTTCTTAAGGGCCGACAGACAACAGAATAACCAGGGCTCTTTCTTGAGCAAGTATCCTAGTTTGGAAGGAAAAGGAAACAGACTTGGAGCCCTGAAGGTTTCTATGCCTTCCTAGGCTCTCCTTTGGGCTGCAAGGTTGGCATAACTGGCCTAAATTTGGAAACCTTGCCTGAGGAATCCTTACATATTAAGAAAACAAGGAGGACTCTCCCAAGCTTCTGCCACTGTGAAGACCAAAGCCTTTTTACCTTAGACCTATGGGATCTGTAGAAATCTGCTTCAGTTCAGCTCAAAGCAGTGTACGTATTTTTTCAGTCAGGGCATCACTTTTTCTGAAGGCTTAATAGAACTGAAACCAGGGTACAAAATCTTCTGTAGCCCGGATAAATACGTGGGGAGAAAATTATGGGGCAACTTCCCTGCAAATGCTGCCTTTCATCCCTGGCAGATTCCTCATGCCTTCCAGGTTGATGTAATCAAGGGTCTAATTGCCTCTGTATAAAGGCAATTAGAGCTGAGTGTAGTTGAAACTGGAAGGAACTGAAATGAGGACAGAAGAAGCTGGACCACGTGTGGAGGTGTTCTAACTTCCTGAATTTTGGCAAGAATGAAGGGGGGTGGGTAAAACCACTGGAGATGCTTGGAAGTTTTCATTGGACTTAGGAGTAATTCTGCTTAATTAGGTATGTGAAATCCATCGGGGTTAACTAATTGGCTGTTGAGAAACCCATCTCTTACCTTTCAGACGAACTTTATTGCCAAAATCCATCCAAGAGCGTAGGACATCTAAGGTACCGACTTGGAGGGTAGCAATGCCAAGTACATCAAACAATGTCCTTAGAAGTGATGAGGATGTCTCCGTCTCTATCAGGTGATCATGTTGGGAAGAATCTAATTCACATCCGCTTCCACATATGGTCCAGGAGAATGGTTTCTCTAGCTGCTGTGGATCTCCCACTGTATTCAGTGGCACAATGTGCTCTGAATTCATTCGCCTCTCCTTTACAGGGGAGTAATGTCCTGAGACAACTACTCCTAAGGGAGACCAGCTTCTTTATCTCGGCAGGCTTACGAGGTGAGGCTGCTGAACTTGACCCCTTCTTCCACCACCCTGATCAGATATCAATTGCCTTGAGACTTCTGGTTTTACACTAAGGGCTTCTTTGGAAGATAGGCTTTTCTATTGATGGGCCTGTCCTAGGCTATGAGAGGGCTTCTGGGTTCATAGTAGTTGATGGGACGGGCAAGGCCAGGTCCCTGGAAGACCTTCTCTCCTTACTTCTCAATGGCCCGAGTTCATGGAGGCTTTCTAGGGAGAGGTCATGCTTCCTTGCCTAGGCTTATTCCACTCACTTCCAAATACACCCAGCCTGAATTTATCACTGAGAAGGGCTTGCCTTTCCGACACCTTGCTTTGCTCCCACACTGGCTTCCCAGGAATAGTAGCAGCCTTGAAATTGATTAGGATCTGCCTTGGGACATATATCCTTATGTTGGAGTAAGAATGTTTAATTTCTTTTTTGCCTAAAGGAGAAATTGCTCTTTTTTGGCTGAGATTATCCAGATTATAGTGTCTGGGTTTCATGTTGCCCTATGTTCTTCCTATCCATGCCAGGTAGATCTTTTCTCCTAAAATAGTGGGAGGTCGTATCACTGACATTCTCTCAATGTAACCGTTGTTCTCTGCCTCGGTTTGTCTTGGTTTTGAGCAGTATGGATGTGAGCCTGCTACATGTTCAGAGATAACTGAGATGCTGTTGAGTTCTGCATCTGAGATGCAGAAATAACAGAGATGCTGTTATTTCACAATCAGGTTCTCTTCTATCCTGATGAAACTTGTGTTCAACTCAGGATTATGTCTTCTGTCATGCAAAAAGAGACATCCAGGCATAGGTTCCTGACCTATGTCTGTATTCTTCCAGATACATTCTCACCTCTGACCTCAGTGACCTTGGAGACCCAGAACAAGAGATTGCACCTTGTGCAAGCATACTGTCCCCACCAGGTCTCTTCTCAGAATGTTGCCAGGCTAGTTCCTGAGAGTATCTGAAACCCACCTTTAGAGCTAGAAATTGCTGTAGGGTGATGTGGCCAGGCATTGCAAGAGTCCATCCCTAACACTCTAATCCCCTTCAAGAAAACTGCTATGGATGCTAGAACAGATGCTTTGTCTAGGACACCAGTTTCCATTGCAGCAAAGGCCTGTGGCTACGTAGAACTAATAACCATGCCTATTTGAACACCATTCATGGGGAGAAAGCTGCAGAGTAGTGTGAGTGTTTGTGTTCTGGGGCAGGGTAGAGCCATCTGGCAGGACAACAGATTCTGGAAGAGGTTCCTCTGCTGCTTCTAATTTGGGAATCTGAAGCTGCACAACCAGAAAAAATTGGCCCCTCCTCTGGTGTGGTCAGGGCTGTGTCAGACCTTGGCTCCAAAACTGTCCTGCCTGGGAGGTATTCATAGGCTTAGGGGACTTTTGGATTTCCACAAAAATGACCAGGGGATAGGTCCAAACCTAGTTGCTGCTGTCCTATAAAATTCACAGCAGGGACCACCATCTCAGAGTTCATGGTCCAAAACCAGCAGCCCTTTCCTTGTATGATTTTTTTGGTATGGGCAGGAATAGAACACTTTGATAAGGATTGATGACCTTGAGCTGAGTTGTAGATGGTTTCTATGAAGCTTGCAAGGGGCCAATTCTTCTGGAAGCCAGACTGCAGGGAATCCATCTTAGACAAATCAACTTCTGCCTCTCATCTCTTCTGCAGAATTTTCAAAAACCGTTAATCACTCATGATTTGTCTCTTCTGAAAGTGCAGAGTCATTCTCATAGGCTCTCTTCCAGAAATCCTGTTTTAAAAAAACAAACCTATATCCTAATCTACAAAATGGAGCTTCAGTATGTACCAAAAATATTCACTTGTTTCCCTTGGGGTTTAGGGTTCTAGTATCTTTGTCCCAGAACCTTCATGTCTCCCACTCTATGCAGGATTTCATCAGGGAGTTAAGTTGTCCTCTCTGCTCAGCACTGCCTGAATTTGAGGACTTCCTGTAATCTTCTATAGGTTGTGATGGCATGACCAGGTGATTACCTGGAAGCAGTGGTCCTGAGGAAGAACAGCTTAACAAACACAGGACCCTCCTCCCTCATTGAAAGCTGTTATTAAGTTGCTGTGCTAGATTGGGATTTTGATAAACAAGTTCCTAAAGAATGGTTAGAGGACAAGTCATTATTTGAAGGAGATCCAGGAGTGATGGGCACTTGAGCATGGTCAGGATTTACAGGAAAAATGTCCCCAGGGTTCAGGATCCATCTTAAGCAGGAAATCTCTCAGCCATGACTGGCGCCACACTTCCTGAGTAGGAAGGTTACTTGACATCTCACTGGTTTATAGCTAACTGTTCATGAGGAGAATCTGTGACCACCATGCCTACTCTCAGAAGCTAGGAGCCTTGTCACTAAGAATTGGGAGTCTGCAGATGTCAGGCTGGGCGGTAGGGCAGAGGAATTTGTTCAGGAACTTCTAGTTAAGGAAGACTCTCAATGAGTATCATTTTGTCACTATGCCATGCTACCTGCCTACCTTCAGGGAAAGATGCTAAAAGAATATATGATAAAGGGAGACCTAAATTTAGGGGTTGGGGCTCTCCAGGTTCATGGTGAGCAAAAGGTCCTATGTTGTGACTCTCAAAGCAGGACCAAGGAGACCAACATCCTGAACCTCTGTCCCATTCCATAGTTCCAGTCTCTGAAACAACCAACAGGCGACTATCAGTAAAGCGGCAAGCCATACCTCTGGGGAAAGTAGGTTCACAATGGAATAGATGTGCCTAAGCCAATCGTATTATTCTAGGGAGTCCTGATTTGTCCCAGCCTTTTAGCCAACAGAAGTGTTCTATTTTGACTCTTCCAGATCCTAAGTTGACCAAGGTATCTGGGGTTCCTGTCAAAATAGATGGTGCATATCCCAGGGTTGAAACTAGTATTATTTGTAGGGAACTATATACCATTGAAAGTCCCTGGAAAATGCAGCAGGGAGCCTTAGTGATGGGCAGTGGGCAGAAGAGCCATGGTTGTCTCTCCAGCATGGGGAGTTATGAAGCCAGTAAAAGAGACTTTAGTAGTCAACATATTCTGATTTCAGTTCTTAAAAAACTTTATTCCAGCCCCTGTCTAGAGCTTTCTTTCAAGCCACTCACCTTTCCTTGCTTACTGTTCTGGTCCAAGTCACTTTCTAGGTTATAGTGATCATTTCTTGTCCATCTCCCTACTTCAACCTTTCTCACTAATGTACATTTTTCTCTTACCCACGGTGATTTCTGAAGACAAATCCCAACCCTGCACTACACTTCCATCTCCACTGGAGTAATTCTAACTTCAGCCCATTAGGTCTTGTGTTACCCTCACCCAAAGCCCCACTACATCTTTGAGAAGGGGGGGGGGCGGATATTAATAGGCATCAGCCATAGTAGCTTCCTTCCTGTTCTAAAGTAAAATGTCTTGTTATCTTTGTTTTTTGGCATTAATTTTTCCTGTCTAGAAATTGGTCTTTCCATATCCACCCTGATCTATTTCTGTGTTCAGGTATTTGCTCAACTGTTAACATGAGTACACCAAAGACTAAACGAGATATTACCCTGCCCATAATACTCACTGAAAAAATGAATTCTAGTGGAGAGATCTACAAAGTACATGAAAGGAGTTGGTCTTTTTTTTTTTTTTTTTTTTTTTTTTTTTTTTTGGTATATAATTCCTTATGCCAAGAATTGTCCCTGCAAACAGAAGTAGGCATGGGTGGAAGCTCTTCCCTTGTAGTGGGAATGGTGACCAGGGACCAGCTAGGAATCCCTAAGACAGGAAGATAGACACTTGGAAACAAATTGAACTGAACAAGGCAGTGTGGGTTTTAGAATCTACTGGACCCACACCATGAGCCTTAATATTATCATCCTTGTTCTCAAGCTGTAGACCTATCACAGAATGGAAAGCTTAGCAAGAATTATACCTAATGAAAGTCTAGACCTCCTCAGGTGGGGTGTGGGACAGGCTTCTAGCAGAGGCATTAAGACTCTGCAAGGAAGATAATCCATGTAGCCCATCTTTGGTTTATAAAAAGCTTGGAGTTTTCCATAAAGGAGATTAAAAATTCATGTGATCACAATATCAGGAAAATTAAAAGCCCATGTCTTCTTCCTTCTACCCACACAAGATCTCCTTCACTTGTTCCCAGGACATCTGACAGAAGACCGCCAGTGTCTAACAAAATGATTTGCTTTCCCTTGAGGTCTTATTTAGGAAGTCCTTAGTAGATCATCAGGATCTGAAAGCCAGCCACTAACTTCTCTGTGAATTAAGACAAATTAGGATTTAGAAATCTCAGGAACCCATTGGGAAGTGAGAAAGTGAGACACTCGGTGTCATGAAAGAGTAGAAGTAACTAAATATCAAAGTGGTTATGGGAAGCATACTTTACTTCCCCATCTCCCCGGGTGGTCTGGCAGCTTTATGGAAGATGCTGTGGACCCGGACTTCCAGCTTTCAAGCCTTATTGTGGCACTTTGGTTGAATATTTGTATCAATGTTCTTGGTGAGGGAGCATCTAAGACAAATGTGTAACAGCCACTGAGTTGGAATGGCTACCCAAATCAGATAATGCAGAAATGTGGGCAGACAAGAAAGGAAATATTTTATGTAGGGCAAGTACAAAAGATTCAGGAAAGTTCACCTTATAAACCCCGGGTTTTCACCCAGGCCAAAAATAAACATGAAAAAAAAAATGGCAACAAGACAGAAGTCTGAGATTTGCAGCACAAATAGGGAACAGCCCACTTTTGTCAAGAAGAAGCCCCCTGTATAGGGAAGTGATCTTTCTAGGCAGCAAGGACCTGCCTGTACATCCTCCCTCATATCCTGAGCCTGTGAATGCAGCTTCTCAGGGCCATGATGGAGGTGGGTGACCAGAAGGGCCCAAATGCCTCTATGCTCGTCTCTATCGCCAGACCCTTCAGAAACAGGACTGACCTGCTACTCTTAGTTTAAAAGCCACCTCTACTTAAGTCACTCTCTGTCTCTTACGTTTTCAGTGGATCCTTACTGTCCACAAACCACTGTCTAAGTTGCCTATTGGAAATTCCTCTGGCATCTCCAGACCTACCCCACTTCTCAGGATTCCATCCTCTACATGCCAGCAAAAATGGGTTGCTTCACTGCTTAGGTTTTCCCCAGTGACCTTGAAGTTTCTGGCTTCTGGGAGTTCCTATTCTAGGTCATTTCCACTCAAGTTGAGTGCCCTTCTCCCATAATCCTTCAGTAATAAGCAAGATACAACTGTTGATTCCCAGATGCCACTAAGAGCCAATAGGGATGAGGCATGTAAAACCATAAATCCATAGGTTTTAGGTCTCCCCAGGTGACAATCAGTATGGTTATGGAAATAGTGATTTTTGGCGTCCTTTGTTATCTGAGGTTTATATCCAACCTGGCCCATGCTGACAACTGCATGAATTATAGTTATAATATTGTGCCACTGGGGACATGATATCCTTGTTTTGCACAAGAAGCAGGAAAGTGAAAACTGAGCACTGACCTGCCCAGGGCTACACTGTGGTTGAGGCTGAGACTTGAACCCAGAAGTGCCTGACCATAAGGTCTGTTTGTCCTAAAACCTCACACTGCTGATCCGGGGGAAATAACCCACCCTTCTCAGAAGGCTCCTAGCACCTGCCCCCTTCTGCTTTGCCCTACAGGTGTGTATGCACCTGTGTACTTGCTGGTGTCCCAGCTCCTAACAAGTGAGTACCTCCCTTGCCTCAATTTCATCTTCCTGGAGGAATTCACCCCCCTCCCCCCAGCTGGGCACATAGGGTGCTTAGTAAATGCTGAATCGCTTAGTCTGCCTTCCCAAGACCTTGTGTGATTATACTTTAGAGTACAACTTTTTCCGAAAAAAAAAAATGAAAGAAAACTTCCAACTTGGCACAGTAACTTTTCTCAAAGTTGAATAAATATTCACATGGCTATAGCATTTCATTATAAGAGAGGCAATTATCAGTCTATCTTTTCCTGTGCGAACATAGAAAAGGGGTTCCAAGTTCAAGAGTGGTATTTTAGAAGGGTGGAAAAGGGCAAGTCACTTAATCTTGCTGACCTGCAGGATTTTCCAGGTGGAGAAATTCAAATTATCTAAGAGCATAAGTGAAGGGAGAGAAATGCTTTGAAAGCATCCTGTGAAGGAAAATGAATGATCTTACATATGGATGATAATGAAAAGGAGGAAGACCCTAAAGATGAACAAGGAGAAAGCTGCGTCAGCATTTTGGCCCCTTTGGGCCCCTGTATTGTGCCACAGATCTGCTATCATTGGATTGGACACTCTGGCCAGCCTCTTAATTGTGTGAACCTAGACAGGCTTTCATACTTTGAGTTTCTTCATCAGTAAAACAAGGGTAGGAATTTCATGTGAAAACTCAGAGCAGTTCATGCATGTGGTATGAACTGAATGTATGTCCCCTGCAATTCATGGTGAAATCCTCCCCTCAATGGGCTGGTGTCAGGAGGTGGGGCAGAGATGAGCGCTCACTCACCCTCCACCTTGTGAGGACACAGCAAGGAGGTGGCCATCTGCAAGCCAGGAAGAACACGCTCCCCTGAACCCAGCCCATGCCGCCATCTTGCTCTTGGATCCCCAGCTTCCAGAACGGTGAACCACAAACTCTTGTTTAGTTCACCCAGGCTGTGGTATTTTATGGCAGCCCAAACTGATTGAAAGCCTACAAAACACTTAGCTCTGTGTCCCGAGGCACATAAGTAAACACTTAATTGTAATACTGGTGATATTACTTGAAGTCATAAAAATAATCATGGACTTCTTGCTATGCTGGTCTCCTTGGAGTCTTCTAGTTGGCTATAGTATTTGGCAAGTGTTCGTCATGCAAGTTTTATAGAAAACTGCTTTGAGGATGAGAAATGTATTCCTTGCCATTTTTTCCCCTTGGTTAACAAAACATTTTGTAAGGTAGCAGTTTAAAAGTCTGATTTGTTAGGTGTTTTTCATGCCATCCTGATTGCATTTTCTTTGTACGCAGGCAGTTCAATCATATAAATTCAAAACATCAATTCTTTCCAAGCCAGGAGGCGTTCACAATGGGCAAGTGTGGGGGACATTATTAAATAAAAATGATTGCACAAGAGGACTAAGATGCTTCCTAGCTCTTGGTTCCCATTCTTTGTGCTTCCAAGTCAAACAGAGATGTCCTACCAGTTAAAGCTGAAGCCATGTGCTCTGGGACACCTGAAGCATCCTGACATAAAGCCCAGTACCCTGCATGAAGGGACTTGAACATCACTCATTCTAGGTGATGCTGTTACCATCTGGTGGAACACGGTAAGAGCTAAAAGGCTTGAAAATTCGAGAAGTAAAACAAATCTGACATCAGCTGCCACTGACGAGACTCCTTTGATCCGTGCCCCCACCTTCCACCCCCAGGGTTGATGGTCCCATCATTGAAAGCTAACAGCCATCAGCTCTCCCTGTTAATGTAGCAGAGGGGGGAGTGAGCTAGAGGCTCAACCAGCATGGACAATGTGTCACCAGAATGTGGCCTTGCCTGTGGCTGTTGGGTCCAGGTCCCTCAAGGGTTTCCTGAGCAAGAACTGATCCCTTCCAGCTGGAGTCTAGGCATATATTAAACACACCATTATGCAGACAGCATCCTGTAGCAGGAATAAGGGTTAGTCCCAGCAGAACCAAGTTCTTCCCTTAGCACCTCTGCCTATACCCTGTGATGAAGGGAAGAAGTTACTCTATTTCCTTGAGTGTTTCCTCAACAGGGTGGGATCGGTGTTGTCCACTGCAGAGCAGGCTTGTGAGTAGATGATTGCAAAACCCAACTTGGAGGGTATGACAGATTCAGTAACCACTAGCATCTCTGTTCCTGATATGGGCTCTATCTATACTGCATAGATGGGTTCTACTAAAAAAGTGCAGCTTTGGGGAAATCGCAAAGCTTTTAAACATACTTTACAACATTGAAGAGGCACCTCTACTTTGTAAGGGGTATGTCCTCTGTGAAGGTGTCAGATATCCAGCAACTATCCCCTATTTAAGATCGCTGATAAACTAGTAGCCAGAGTCCTTAGCAAGCGTAGAGCACCAGCCCAGAATCAGAAGGCCTGGGTGCACCTGTTGTAAGATGTTACATGACATTGACCCTGGACCACTTCTAATGTTGGCTCTCCTTCTCTGGAACAATACACACTTGAGATTCCAGGAGAAGAGTCCCTGCATGGAAGGACCCCCCGTTCCCCACCCCCCACCACACCTGCCACAATGTCCCTACCATGTTGCCTGCAGCAGGGAGACCAAGCTGGGGATCACAGCAGTCCACCCAGGACTCTGCTGGGCCTGAGGCACATCTCCCTTCATGGACTTATTCTAGAACACTGTTAAATGTAATTGTGACCACATCAGTACACAGATCTGCACAATCCAGGATGAACTCATTATATGGATCCTTCTGATTTTAAAAGAAATGAAAATCTTCAGGAACACCTGCAGGGACCCACAAGGCCATCGTGGGTCCTGGATACTGTGCCTTCAGAGCTCGATGGACAGGTATGCTCTGTACCCAGCATGTGGTGCTGAGAAGGACGTGTCCCTACAGCTCTTAAATGTCTTACCCTCCTGGATTATTCTATAGGAGAAACCTTAAACACCAGCTTGAACTGGAATGACCCACTCTTCCTTGGGAGCAACTATGTGGTCTGTCTGCTGTGAGTCAATGCAACCTGGCCCATGCCTCTGCCCCACCTGTTCCATCTCTGCTCCTCCATCCAGCTCTGTGTGTGGTCACTGCCACCACCCAGTAAGTGTCACAGGCATGCACTGGGGCCAAATGGATAAGCTGATCCAGCTGAAGTTGAAGTGACAGGGACCGTGAATCCCAGGGGAATTCCTGTGCAGCTGGCTTTTAGTAAACAGAATAGATTCTGCTGAGGATAACCTTGGGAGAGAAGAAAAGCAGAGGTGGTGGTGATGCTAGGGAGGGGGAAATGGATTTTCTTGGTGTCACCCAAAGGGTTGACAGAGTGCCCCAGAACCTGAGTGTCCTGACACCCAGTCCAATTCCCTTTCATTTGAGATGCTTTCTAGGCTGAGAATCCAAAGACTGGACCA
>NC_064812.1:4264677-4276802 GCF_023721935.1 Panthera uncia | reverse complement strand
CACGTGCCCTCTGGCACGGTGTCCCTGTCCTCTCCACAGGTGTTCCCCCCAGGTGTTCCCCCCCCAATCCCCCAGTGTTACTTTCTATTAAAGTAAGACTTTTGTAGAAAGACCTTTCTCCATATACGTCAAAGTAGGTACCATCACATAAATGCTCAGTTGGTGCATTCTTAGAGGGACAGACAGGAGAAGAGTTCAGACCTTGGAGCCAGCCTGGGTTTGAGTCCCAGAGAAGCACTTACTAACTGTATTAGCCTGGAAAAGTTTGAGCCTCCTTTTCCCTTTTTATAACAGGGATAATGTGCTCTTACATGAATTGTTGTGAGGATTGACCAAACAACTGAATGGGGGGCAGGGGTGCAGAATGTCTGCACAGAATCACAGCAGTCAGAGGGAAGGAAGGAGGGGTTGGAGGAGGAGCTGATGCTTATTTTACACCCTTGGTCTATCAGGTCAACACGAGCAATGGATCATTAAAACCCCTACCGCTCTCATGGAGGAAAAAGAAGGCAGGGAAAGGATGGCATTTCATTCCTCCCCACTTCTAAAACACTCTAGGCCTCTAAAAATGCCCACATCGGCCAGATCTAACACAACCCTCCCAAATCCAAGACCCTGGGCATCATTTCAATCCTACATTAGGGTTGAGGAGAATTGGGCTACACCGTTATGGGCCTTGCATGAGTAAAGGTGTCGGGAATCAAGCGGAGACTTCTAACACTAAGCCTGATAACCTTCCTCTGGTGTGCTGGCTCCGAGAGAACCTGAATTTCTTTTCCTGATAGTTGGATCTTGAAGCAGTTCCTTACATTTGACCCATTTAAATGAAACCATGTTTGCCTTGGGGGCAGGGATGAGGGAACTTAGCCACAAGTATATGGACTAGGAATCAGATGTGACTGAACCCACCCCAGTTACTTGACTGCTGTGGACGCCTTATGCAGGTCACTTTCTCTTAGGCTTCAGATCTCCTGTACAGAATGAGACAATAACACCCCTGAATGGTTTTAAAGGTACTATGAAAAAGATCGAGATCTGACCTGATTTAATATTCCAAATTATAATACCTGAAATGAGACCTGAAACTGAGTTTGATAAGCCAAGCCTGATGCTTTGCCATTAAACTCGAGATGTCTGAATCTTTGCAGTGAGAAAGTTGAGGCTCAGTTAATTGGGTTCTGTTTTAAATGCCCTCTTGCAATGTGCCAGCTGCTGGGCTTGCTGTTGTTGCAGCCCATGATGCTCCTGATAAACACGATGACTGCAGGCCTCACATAGTGAGTCTGTAGTAGAACTGGAATTGGAACCAGCTGGGGTTTTCTCCACAACACAGAAAACAATAATGGAATTAATACTATGTAGTAACACATGAAGTTTCGTTTCTTTCTCTCCATGAAAAATGAGCTCTGTTGAGCTCAAGACACAGCATGGGAAGAATCTGCATGAGCAAGCTTCCCATAAGCATCAGGAGACACCTGACACTGGATCCCATAGCCAGCCCTAGTTTATTACCCCCAACCACCTGCTGAAGCCGCCAGAGCCCCATTGCCCATGATGGAGTGTTTCAGGATGGCTACAGAAGAAGTGGGCTTCCTCTGTTCCTCTAGAATCTTAATGCAGACTGTTGCACAGAGCTTCCATTAAGAGGATGGTTCACATTTTTCTTCCTGGGTTTGCCAAACACAAAATCAGAGTCTTTCTCTTTTCCCACCATAAGTCACTGATGCCAGCTTCACAATGCAATCCAATAGATTCTTAGGGAGCTCTACTTTGTCAAAGACCAAGATTCTGAGGTGCTCAGGGGCATTCAAAAGTACATATGTACCAGTTTCTTGAATCTTCAATTTTCACAATACAGCAGAGTAATGATCAATGCCTTGACCTTGAACATGGAACCTGTCATTTTCAACCCTAAGTACATTCCTCGGTTCATGTTTTCATGAGCTCCCTGCAATTGGGCTTCCCTGTAATGCCATCTGGGAGGTTCCCCCCCACACACACACACAAAGTGGGACTACTAGTGCTACATAAGCTGATATAACCTTAGGCTTTTGTTGAGTTCTCCTAGGACAGGTACCATGGGTTTGAACAGAACTATGATTCTTGAGGACCAGGGAAATCTATGGTGGTTTCCGATAGATGATTCACCTTTACATCAGGCTTTTGGGATGTTTTGGCAAATGGTATCTGGCAATAAATTTCCCTTGGGAAAACAAATCTTTTAACTGTATGAAATCAACATCTAGTACATTAATACATTCTGCAGTGAAGTTCTAGCCCATAGAGCTCCTTCAGAACCATAGGAAGTTCTCATGAAAGCAAAATTCCAATGTCCTGTGGGTAGAGTGTTCAGGACCCCTCCTCATAACCTATACAGATGACATGAAGGTGACCTCTTGGGTTCCTATCAATCATCTTGATACTGTGGGTATCCTCAATTATAAGCTGTTCTGAATGGGGATCATACATACTCAAACATGTACAGAGCTATCTCTAATCCATCCTTGACCCATGCCTGACTTTTATAACATTTGCATGAATGAGAGTCCACGTCAGAGAACCTGACCAATGTCAAATCCCAGAAACACATTCTAAACAACATAGCCACAGTTCAGATCTCAGGCTGGAAACCATGCTCCAGCTTAAGAACTGGGAACCCAAAATGTCTTCCCCCTTTCTAGTTCAGGACCAGAAATTATCTTTGTAGGAATTCTAGAAAGGCATCTCTTCTGTGAGGACTGAATTGAACATGCTGACCATCTGGCGAATGAGTTAGAAAAACTCTGAACTTGAGGTGAGGAAGTATCAGGAAATCTCAACTCCTGCCGATATTTGCAAGATATGTGACCAAATCCCACAATCATGTGCTGGCTCTTCTGTAATAGAGGCCGTGAAGGAAGACTGTTACAAAGCTCCAGGAAGCACCACTTAAGTCTCGAATCTATGGTGAGTGTGACTGGAGTTAAAATCCAGCTCTGTGTCCTACTAGCGTGGCTTAGAGAAAGTCACTTGGGTTATCTGGAGTCATAGCCTCACTTATTCACTGTGGATAGTAACACTGTTTCTTGCATGCCTGATGAGATGTGGTCACATGTGAAGATGCTTTTGGTACTTCATACTATATTCACTTGGTTCACCTCTGATTTCATCTGTCAAATCCATGCTGACTGTGACCAATACCAAGTGTGGGTCATGAACCTTCTTGGTGTCTGCCTCAGGGCCTTTCCCTCATTGTAGGGTCTACTGGGCCTGCAAGAAGACACATCCTGGGTGTGTTTGAGGATTAATGATCCCTTGGAATCCCTAAAACAGTGCTATACAGAAGACTTCAGGGAAGTGCCAAGACTTAGACTTCCTGAAATAAAATTCTAGAAGTCCTTCTGTATCTCTCCCAAGTGGCCACAGCAGAACTTGGCCCCTATTGCCAAGGGCAATGGCATTGGTGCCACAAACTTGTGTTTGTCTTTCTTCCACGTTGTTCCTGTTTCTTGAGACCCCTTCCTAAGTCAACCACTGTACTAGATCACTCATCCTGGGTCCTGCTTTCGTGAGGACCTTAATTAAAAATATCTGACTTCTGGAGTTAGCTCTAACATGAAAATATCTTGTAACCCATCACACCGTTCCTTACAACAAGAAAAAACTGGTCAGACTGAACATCCATTCTCTGCAAATTTCCTGATGTGTTTTGGACCCATCAGATTTCAGGGTGATGGGTGTCCTTCAGAGACCAGCAAATCCAGATCAGGAGCCAAGATGTGCTCACCCAAAGCAGAAGTTGCTAGGGCCATAAGCTGGTAGGAAGACATAAATGGCAGTCTGGATGAATTTCTGGGTACCAACTGTGGACTAGCATGAGAGAAGAAATTTCTAGGGGTCATACTTTGGTGGGTTTTGCTTCTAGGTTCTCAGGGAAGATATAGGAAAGTTTCCTCTCTTGGCTCTGGAAGGCAATGGGGAAGAATTTTCACTATGAAATGAGCCCAGGGCATTCTCTTAACAAAGGACCCCTCTCCAGAGGGTGTTGGACCTCTCTAAAGAGCCTGCTCCAGAGTCCTGGGGCAAAGGACCTTCCTCTCACTCTTGGCTCCTTCCAACTATCCTGTCTCCCTTTAGGATAAAAAGAAACCTCCTGTGGAGGTCACCACCTCATCAAGTGACTGAAATTTAATTGGAATACTATAGAACATCCCCCATAAGCAGGGTTCTGGTATAATGACTAAAGCCAGAGCTACTAATGTTGCTATGAGTGCCAGAAGCTTAAAATTCCTCCAGTGTCCTTATGGTCCCTGATGACTGTCTATGAAGAATGAGTGCCAAAGTCCAACACTAAACATAGTCCAAACCCTAGCCAGGTTAACCTAAACTCTCAAACTACAGACAAACGTCCTCTGGTCCTGTTACCTGATAGAACATATCTGGCTTTTCACTATAATAACCAAAATAAAAGTGAGGCCAAAAATAAGTCTGAAAAGACCAAACCAGCATCAGATTTAGACTCAGGACAGACATGTTATGATTGTAGAAGAACTTATAATAACTAGGATTAATAAAGTAAGGGCTTTGTTATGGGCTGAATGGTTGGGATCAGGGCTTTAACATAGGAGTCTTAAAGAGGTACAAAACAGCTGTATTCAGACAGGGCTTCGAAGGAAGAAATTAAGGTTCCACGGTCTCGTAGAGATGGGGCCCTGATCCAATAGAATCGGCTTTCTTAGACTTGCTCTTACTGTCATACGAGGACACGATGAAGGATCTCTGCCTGGTCTGCAGACAGCCACATTTTTGCTAAGGGCCACAGCAGTGGGCCTTGTTTTGGACTCCACAGCCTCCAGAACTGTGAGAAAACTTGTTTAACTGACCCATTCTATGATGTCTTGTTATGGCAGCCTGAGAAGACTGGCACGTCAAAATGTAATGTCTTTATAAATGGCCTAAATATACCAATTAAAACTATATTTAAAACGTTTCTTGTAGACCACCTATAGTTGATCTTTTTTTTTAACCCATTGAATTTCTGACAGGCTTAAAACTCAAGGGATGGGGCACCTGGGGGGCTTAGTTTGTTAAACATCTGACTCTTGATTTCACCTCAGGTCACAATCTCATGGTTGGCAGATTTGAGTCCCACATTGAGCTGTGCTGTGACAGCGTGGAGCCTACTTGGGGTTCTCTGCCCATCCCCCACTTTATATACTTTTCGAAAGTATTAGAGACAAAGAGATGGACAAAGACCTACCATGTTAACACCAATCAAGAGAAAGTGGGAATTAGGGGTACCTGGTTAGCTCAGTTAAGCATTGAACTTTGGCTCAGGCCATGATCTCCTGGTTTGTGGGTTTGAGCCCCAACATGAGCTCTGTGCTGATGGTGTAGAGCTTGAGATTATGTCCCTCCCTGACTCATGTTTTCTCTTTCTCAAAGTGGGAATAGCTTTGTTCTCCTTAGTGTGAAATTTGCTTGGTCAAACTACGCAACGTCCAATCTTTATCCAATAATAAAGAGGCCAATTCTTCAAGAAGCCCTAACAAGCTTATGGGGAGCCTGGGTGGCTCAGCTTGTTAAGCATCCAGCTCTTCAATCTCTGCTCATATCTTGATCTCAGGGTCATGGGTTTCAGCCCCATGTTGGGCTCTGCACTGTGCATGGATCTTAACTAGAAATCAATAGACGTGTAGAAGTATCAATTTGGAGATACTGAAATTTTCTAAGTAACACCTGGCTCAAAGACGTCTCAGTATTTAAATACTGTATTTTTAAACCAAACATTCTACTTATCAAAACTTATGGAATGAGGTGAAAACCCTGTTGGGGGTTGGAACATCTAGCATTAAAGGAACAGAAAAAAATAAAGGTCTAAAGTCAATAATCTGAACTTCTATGTTAGTAAATCAGAGGAATAAGAACAAAAAGCTAAAAAATGGTCTTAAAATCAGCCAAAATAATGAACAAAATTAGGAAAACTATAACTTGAAACCAAGAGATTCCTAGAAGTTCAGAAAAGCAACAAATCTCTATCCAGGCTAGTGAAAGAGACACAAATTACCAATATCAAATGAAAGAGGGGTCATCACTTGATCCCATGGACACTAAAAGAATAATACTATTTATGATGCTAGGCTCACGATTTTGATTTAGATGAACTTGACCAAATTCACTGAAAGATAGAAACTACCAAAACATAGACAAGGAATAGATGAAATAAAACAAACTAAAAGTTAAAAATTACCAGACCCAGATGACTTTAAATTCTATCAAGTGTTTAAAGGTAAAAGGGGTAAGAATTCATGAGTGAATTCCAGAAATCAGAAGCAGAGGTAACCTTTAACTTACGCTATAATTCCAGAATTACTGGACACATGATATCAGGTAATGGCCTACAGTTCTCCCTTAATATGATTTTTCTCACACACATAGATACAGAACCTCTCAGTAAAATGAGTGAATTGAACCCAACAATGCATAATCACAAAAACTGTAAACAAAATATACTTCAGTGGGTGGATAAAAAACAAATTGTATCAAATACCTTAGAGTAGGGGCACCTGGGTGGCTCAGTCGGTTAAGCGTCTGACTTCGGCTCAGGTCATGATCTCGTGGTCTGTGGGTTTGAGCCCCGCATCGGGCTCTGTGCTGACAGTTCAGAGCCTGGAGCCTGTTTCAGGTTCTGTGTCTCCCTCTTTCTCTGACCCTCCCCTGTTCATGCTCTCTCTCTGTCTCAAAAATAAATAAATGTTAAAAAAAATAAAAAAAACTAAAAAACCAAATACCGTAGAGTATTGATTATTAAAAAGCATCAAGCCACAAGAAAGACCTGGAGGTATCTTCAATGCATAACACTACGTGAAAGAAGCCAGTCTGAAAAAGATACATGCTGGCAAGGTGGGCATTGACTAGGGGGTATTGAAGGGTAGTGAGCCTCTTCTGTAGGATAAGACCTCAAACATTTGTGAAACCCCAAAGAATTTTGAGGCACAATGACTAAACCTACACAACTTAGTGTTGAGTCTGGGAGATCCCAGGATTGAACACCTAATGTGACAAAAGAATGGAAATGTACTAATGTGTGAAACAACTTCACTTAAAGGGGCAGGGGAATAAAAACCAAACTAAACAATTGAAAATGAGTGGAGGGGCACCTGGGTGGCTCAGTCGGTTAAGCGTCTGACTTCGGCTCAGGTCATGATCTCACGGTTCGTGAGTTTGAGCCCCACATCGGGCTCTGTGCTGACAGCTCAGAGCCTGGAGCCTGCTTCGGATTCTGTGTCTCCCTCTCTCTGACCCTCCCTCGTTCATGCTCTGTCTCTGTCTCAAAAATAAACATTAAAGAGTTGAGATTGTAGGACTAAAGGCAGAAGGAAATGCACATAAGCACTGTACTCTAGTTGATAGAATTGTTTCCCATGAGACACCCAGGGTAACAATTCTGAAGTCATGGCATATGTGTGCTGAAACTGAACGATCATGTAAACAGATGGCAATTGGAGGCCAGATTTCTCACTAATGTAGGCTATAGATAGGCAAGGGGAGGAGCCTAGAATGATCCATGGAGGAAGGATTAGACTTGGATGGGCTCATATTCCTCTTATGGTCTCCTATTCCTCTTAACATATGCAGATGGTAAGACCTGTCTATAGATGTATAGGACATACATGTGAGTATATGTATGGATGTCTACATGAGTGTGTATACATATGCATGTCTTCCTGCTCTGTCAGCTGGAAGGGCCTAGAAGCAAGGACACTCAGAAGTGAAGATCTGGGTGCTGGGGTGCTTCTGGCCTGCTAATATTCCCCAGTAAGAGGGCCCAGGGCTTCTTGGAAAAATAGCTGACTCCAGGACAATACACAAGATGAACCTGGAGCATTTTACAAGTTACAAAGTAAGAAAGTGCTCAATGTAAACAAGCAAAAAACAAATCCCACGATGACAGGAACATATTAAAAGCCAACTTAAGAGGCCTCAATCACCAAAAGTAGAAGAATTTGAGGGGGAAAAGTAGTAACTGGCATTATATACTTTGGGCTATAAGCTGAGTCCACATGGATGCAAGGAAAAAAACTGAACACAAACTAGTTGGAGTGGCAGGCCAGCTTCTCACGCCAAAGAATAAGTGATCTGTTTAGGTATCCACCATTAAGGAAGTAGACCATAACCTCTGCTCAACTTAGGGTTGCAACTTTCTTAGCAAAGAGAACCGTATGAAAACATGATTTTTAGTGGGAAACCTGACAAACCCTTTCTCCAGCCAGGTGCTCGAGGTTAACATCACTAAGGACAAGTCATATTGACCACAGGTACCCTTGATAAACTAGGGGAATGTCACTCCTGAACTTCTTCTAACACACCAGTCTAATAATGAAGAAAATATCAGAAATCCTAACAAAGGAACATTCTACCAAATGACCCAACCATCAATCCTTAAGACTGGCAAAGTCACAGAAAAACAGGGAAAACCTGAGAACTTGTGAGAGCTGAGAGGAGCCTAGGGAGCCATGACTGCATAATGTAATGTGGCATCTTGAATGGGATCCTGGAAGAGAAGAAAAAGGTTGTTATCCAGATACCCTCTTTTCACTAAAGGATGAACTTTAGATAATAACCCGTCTATTCACTAATTGTGGTAAGCACTCTGCCGATAGAAGATGTTAAGGGAAGATGGATGCAGGATACATGGGAACTCTCTGTACCTCCTCTGCAATAATTCTTTAAATATGAAACTGCTCAAAAATTAAAGGTGATCTTTATTTTAAAGGTCTTTTAAAGCTTTCCTTAAGTGTAGCAGAGCTGACCTGCGTCTGTCATTTGATTTCCTCAAGGCATATAAAAGAGAAAACCCTGGCAGGGGATATGCTTTATAGTTGCCTCATCCCATGCTTTAGCTATCTCTGAAGTGCAGTTACAGCTTTTCTTGAAATAGTTTTGGTCTGATGGGGCCACTTTTCCCAGGACGGAAAGTGCCTGTGTGTTTATACCCTCCCCCAACCCTGTACCAGTTGGCCTTAGTGTACCCAGTTGACTAATGGGTACAGGAATAGAGCCTGAGGTGCAAGTCTGAGAAGAGACACTCCAGAGTTCCTCTGTGTGATCGACAGAAGTGACCCTCCATGGGACTAAAACTGGTAATTAAAGGGTCAATAGGACTAAACTACAGTGCAACTTCTTACCCAGATCTTTTATTTTTTGCCTCTAAATTTCTCTGACCCTCCTCCTTTGCCTTCGGAATTTCCCTGACCCTCTTCCCTCAGGAAAGCACATTGGAGCCTTGCTCTTCCCTCTAGATCTCCTCATTTGGCTGCCTCTCGAATAAACCTTTGCTTTGCTGCATGTGAGGCAGATGAACTTGGGTCTAACTACAGGATCTTAGCTGAAATTTCATCCTTGTTTGGATTCTTCCCCTTTCCTGGTCTATATCCTCCACTCATTATCAATTTATCTTGCATGCTTAATGAACTACTTCTACACATGCCTTCATCACAGGAAACCTGATAGAAGGTACTGGAAGCACATTGAAAGGATAGATCTCAGGAACCAGATCAATCATTGTCCAGGTTGTCAACAGACCCATCAGTGGTGGAATGTGGGAAGCTTCTGCTATGGTGGCACTACAAGTAAAGCTCTTCCCTGTGGGGAATTGGGGGTGAGCTAGAAGTGGAATGGTTTCTCTGCTTGTTCATTAGTCCTGCATTTAGAAGATACAGGGGGAAGTAGTTACAAGGACTATAGGGCAAAATAGAGACCTAAGAAAAAACCAAGGGCTCAAGTCAGCCAACAGTGAATTTAAGGTATAATGTGAAAATTCAAAACTTTATGCCCTCTTCTAAAGAGAGCCTCATTTCTTGTAACCAAGCTGCAGATGAGCCACAGGATATAATCGTAAGAATAACAATTTAAGAGAAGGCTGTATTCTCAGCCTGGGAAAGTTAACTATGTTCAAGCCAAGGATCTGCTAGAGAAGGAACGGCATCCTGACACAGGATTGTTGTGCATCCACCCACGAGATCCCCATCACATGATATTATTCACAACCTGGATCTCCTGAACTCTGGGCCTGCAAAACTCACCCTTGCTCTGGAAGACCTCAGCCCCCCTCCATTTATTGATGGTCTATGCAGAAGTTCAACTGAGGCAGATACTTGTGAGCACAAGATCTGCCCTGCGAGCTATCTACCCTATCTCTGCTCCTGGACTTGACACCAATATCTAGGGTCAAGTCTCATGACCCAATTAGGGGTAATGGTAACAATGTTCACAGATTCATCAAAGCAGCTGCAACAACTGGCCCAAAGGTATTACTGGGAACTGGGAAATTAAATCTAGGAATAGATCTGGGTGCTGCTGGATCAGAAAAAGGTGAAAAAGTAAGGAAGAATGAATGTTGACCTAGAACATTCTCCCATGGCCTGGGATTCAATGCCTAGGTGAGGGCCCTTGGGGACAACCTTACCACCATTGGGAGAGGTTCTGTGAGTGATGGGGTGGAAAAGTCTCAAGTGGAATGAGGTGGAGATGCTAGAACTGTCTTGGTCTCAAGTGGTCAAGGGCTCAGGCAAGAAGGTGCACTAGAACAGAACTGTGTGAGATTAGTAACCTCATCAACTGATCGGTTCCTAGAGGGGCCCAGAAGATGCTGTTTTCAATTAAACCTGCTGGAGGAAGGCATTGACTTTGTTGAAACTCAGTGGTAGTGGCCATCTTGAGATGGAGGGGGATATTAGGAAGTGCTGTTACAGATCTGTGTCTCCTAGTGTCAGTGGGTTGGTGGGCTATAGAGTAGCAGAGGACATGGGACGGGCCACAGCCAGCTATCAAAGCCCAGGCTTATATGATCGTTACATTAGGTGGTGAGATCACAGGGATAACCAAAAGTCTTACCCCCCAGAATCCCATACCCCATAAGGACAAGATGAACAGGCGACCAACAAAGGAACTACGTATATGTATGTGAAAATATGTAAGTGTGTACATACATACACAGAAAGGGAGGATGAGCCAAAGGCTAATGGAAAGTCTTCACCACTCTTGCAATTTTCAGAACTGAGCCAGTTCAGTCTGAGGACTTATCTATCAAAATAGAAGAAAGCTCACCTTGAGAATGGACCTAGCAATGTCCTAACACCTGGAGTGATCCAAATAACACCGGAAACAACTGTAGTAGTGATTCTTTCCTTTAAGGATCCTTTGGTTATTTCCTCAAAGGACTGGACGGGGAAAGAGCACCTGCATATAGGGATTTTGGATATAAATGTGAACTAACTTGATTCACTGTGGGGTGCGGGGGGGGAGACTTTGGGACCCCTGAGTAGTATGAACTTACAGAGATTGTGATAAATGGGGTTCTGAACCAGCTCTGACCAACAATAGAACTGAAATGGTCCACTGCCCCATCTGCTAGTCACTTTTCCAGTTCCTAAATGTACAATCAGGGTGGACACAGTTGGTAACTGACCAAATTCTCACTAGTTCTTTGACCAGTGGGATAGAAGCTATTATAGTAGGAAAGGCCCAATGGAATGCATATAATGGATGCATCTCCGCCAGGATGGTCCAGATAACGTCTGCTTCAGAATGGAAGAGATGAGTGCCACTCTCAAAGACGTAAGGAGTCCTGACGTAAGGATCATCGTAGCCCCAGAATGATCCCTTCAGAAACCAGGTGAATTACCACATATGATGGTGTGCTTTCTCAAAGCCAACACCTCAGGCTGCTGCTGGGCTTGCTCTGACTCCAACCCAGACAGTTGAAGGTGCCTGGAAGTTCCCATCTTCCTAAGTGACCATAGCCAGTGGCTGATAGGGGCTGGAGGTTGAAAGTCCCCTCACTTTGAGGAGGATGTCCCATCCTCTTGGTCTATTTTGTTTCAGCCACTGCGTGGCTTTCAGCTCCACACACACAGAACCCAAAAGTACATTGCCCCATCTGCCCTTTGAGTATGGGGGATTTTCTGTTCTCAGAATCCAGTCCATTGCTATGTATTGGCCTCTTCCCTCTCCCACCCTGAGAAAGGTCCTTGTTCCATTTCAGAGATGATGAAACCAAGCAAGTCTCTTGTCTTTTCTACACTTCAAAGACCTCTGCTGGGTAGCCTTGGGTAAATCACCTTGACTTGTGCCTTAGCCTTTCT